>NC_045439.1:78859032-79037742 GCF_002776525.5 Piliocolobus tephrosceles
GCTGGGACCACAGGCACATGCCACTGTGCCTGGCTAATTTTTATATTTTTTGTAGAGACAGGTCCCCACAATGTTGCCCAGACTGGTCTCAAACTCCTGGGCTCAAGCAATCCTCTCACCTCAACCTCTGAAGGTTTTGGATTACAGGTATGAACCACCACATCCAGCCCTTTTACACTCTTTTAAATTAATAAACCTTTGGCTTTCAGGGGTTTATTTGACATTTTTAGAAGTAAAGTTTAAAGAAGGAAATACCATTTTTAAAGGGATGCTGAGAGTCCCCGACTTAGGATGTTTGACTTACAATTTTTAGACTTTACAGTGGTGGAAAAGTTATATGCATTCAGTAGAACCATGCTTCGAGTACCTGTAAAACAATTCTGTTTTTCACTTTCAGTACAGTGTTCAGTAAATTTCATGAGATAGTCAACAGTTTATTACAAAAGAAGCTTTGTGTTAGATGACTTCGCCCAACTGTAGGCTATTGTAAGTGTTCCGAGGGCATTTAAGGTAGGACAGACTAAGCTATGATTTTAATAGATTAGATGCATTAAATGCATTTTTGACTTAATGATATTTTCAACTTACAATGGGCTTATTAGGCGATAAACCCATTGTAAGTTGAAAAGCGTCTATATGTTTTTTCTGGTTACTCTTAACACCTAGTAAATGATATACCAATTAGATAAAATTCCTTTACCATCCATACAAGGAAGTATTCTCTGTATCAAGGAATCTGCATTTCTTTAAGATTGGCTGTTACCAACAGTGCTCTAAATCTAGTTAAAATAAATCATCCATAGAAATCCTTTAGTATTTTCTATGAGGTTTTCCTGGCCCATGTTCTTATAACAAAGAACATGCTATACAGATACACTTTATCATGTGTAGCAGTTGATAGTGGTCATGCATTGTGCTGTTTTTTAGCCTTTCCATTTCCCACTGTAGTCTGGTTGATCAATAGATCGAAGGAATAACTCTCTCATCTTTGAGTATTCTTTTTGTCCAGCTACTCTATTGCCATAGTGAATTCTTGGTAGTCTCCATCTAAACTCTGATTTTTCTCAGAGTTACTTCAGCCCTCGGCTCAAGTGATCTGCCCACCTCCACCTCCCAAAGTGCTCCGATTACAGGGATGAGCCACTATGTTGTGGCAAAGAGCTCAGAGTCCAGGGATACAACAAGTGAAATGGAGTAGATATATTTTTAAAATCTTTGTAGCCCCCATCAATGAATAAAAAGAAAAGTAGGTAAGGAAAACACTCATTAAGAGGAAAATATGCAAAATTATATAAACAGATAAATCTGGGAAGATGGAAAAACAAATGAACAATGAAGGTATATGAGAGGTTCCACTTTGGTGATGACACAAGAAATACAAATGAAAGCAATTGTTAGATATTCTTTTCTTTCCCATCAAAGATAATTATTTAAAGATAATCACTGCCACTGGAGGCAAAGAGAGATGGGCAGACCCATGTACTACCTGACAGTATATGTTTGTATGGCATTTCTGGAAAGAAATTTGCTAAAGTCTATCATGAGTCTTAAAAATTGTCTTTATTGAATAAAATGTATGTCCATGAGTGAATGATGACATAAATGAATACATACAGAGATAGGATAAATGCTTGATCTTAGTAGGAGAACATATGATGAGAAACAGGATATTTGCATTCTCTCAAAGTATCCTACAAGATACTTATCATTTATTATAAAACAAAAAATAGTAAGTTTGCAATGGAGATGATAGATCCCACCTTCAATTGATTATTACCAGTGGCGAGACATAGTGATATGTGTCTCCTGCAAAGAGCACATACCAGTTCTTGACATGCTTGCCAAAGATGCATAACCTGATTTTAATAAACCTAAAAACTCCAAATTGAGGAACATCCTACAAAATAATGGGTTAGTATTCTTAGAAAACATCATGGATTTGAAAGACTGAAGAGCTGTCCTAGATTGGAGGACACTAATTAAACATGACAACTAAATGCCACTCAGAATCATGGATTTGATCTTGGACCAGAAAACAGATATTTGGGGCAAATTGGAAACATTTGTTTAAGGTCTGTGGATTACCTGATAGTTAATTTACTAGTTTTGATCATTGTGCTGTAGTTATATTGGGGGAAGATGAGTAAAAGCTATATGGAGATTATTTGTCCTGTTTGCAATTTTTTTAAAGTATGGAATTATTTCAAAGTGAAACTTAGAATTTTTGAAAACTTGAAAAACTTTTGACTCTTTAACATTCAGACTAAAACAGATACCTCAGAAAAACCAAAGAATCAATTGTGGCTTGAGTCTTCTACTTCTGATATTGTCGGAGATGATATCCTGCTGCTTAAAAATGAAATTCAAGTTTTACAACAACAAAATCAGGTGATTAAAAATATTTTTTATATTTTATAAGAATTTTTATTTCCTCGTTAAATACAGAAGATGTAATAGAGTTTTTGCAAATAGAGAGGCAATGTGAGTTAGTAGACAAGTATATTAGTAGGTGATTCTGAGTTGCAGTTATTTCACTTTACTAGTGAACTATTGGTTAGTAGTTTCATTGGAAGGTAAGTTGGTGTAGTTCCGGTTCTCTTTCTCTATGGTAGCATGACTGACAGAGGTATTCTTTCCTCCTTAGCCAGCTCTTGACCCAGAAGTAAAACTTTGCTTATTTAGATGGTTGCTGAAGATTATTGAGCTCTGAGACTTATTTTAAGGCATTAGCTAGCCAATACTTCTCTGGTTAAATGTTTTCATTTTACGTATTTCAAAGTAAATACAAAATTTAAACGTTTAGTCCTGTCAGAAAACTACCTGTCTAATAAATGAATCTATGTCCTTATCAAAGTGTGAAGAGACTTATTCTTTTGCAGAATTGTAAACATAATGTCAAATATTGTTATAGAGGAGAGAGAAAGCACAGAAAATACTTAAAAATGAGATAAAACTAATCAGTGAAAATGATGTTTATTTTCTCTAAGTACTAAGTATATTCTTTTGTGTCTAGGAACTTAAAGAAACTGAAGAAAAACTGAGAAATACAAATCAAGACTTATGTAATCAAATGAGACAAATGGTACAAGATTTTGACCATGATAAGCGAGAAGCTGTGGATAGGTAAGGTCTATATAGATGCCTGACGACTGTCTCCTGGGTACCTTTCCTCTCTAACTCTCTGCCCTTCCCTGTGACAAAAAGATTCAAAATGATTGAGTGAATTCTACCCTGTTGAGATCTTGGATTGGCAGAGATGAGTCCCTGGCTTCTCAAATTAGAATTTGGAACACATTTTCCATAGAAACAGTGTTATGTAGTGGGTTGGGTTCTATAGTATCATTGAAACTGTAGTTCACTGAAATATTATAGCTTAATTTTTTTTTTAAAGACTCGTCTGGGAAACTATTCTTTATAAAGAAAAAAGTCTGTGAGAGGGAATATGTCTTCCAAATACCAAATCATAAACTTGGAAACAGACTTCTGGAACATAACTTACTTGTGAGTTGGGGACTGCTAGTATTTATGTTTAATATAAATTTTGGAACCATACCCTCAATTACTGTCATTAATTTTTTATAAACAGAAGTCCTCAACGTAGATTACTCTCTCTATTTGAAGGCCTGGGGCATTCTCACATCCAAGTTTCTAATTGTTCTCTAGAAACATTTGAAGAAAGAAAATTTTGAAGATTCTCATAAGATTGTTGGTTATTAATTAATTATTACCACTTTCGGTTGGGGAAAAGTAATCTGACCTCAATTATAATTTGCATTAGAGGGAAGAGGTGAGGAGGAAAGAGGGAAGCCAATTCATTTTGGTGTTTGTAGTGAGATTGGGCATTGCCTTTGATTCCGCTCTGTTTCCAGGTGTGAGAGGACTTATCAGCAGCACCATGAAGCCATGAAAACTCAAATACGTGAAAGCCTATTAGCAAAGCATGCTTTGGAGAAGCAGCAGCTCTTTGAGGCTTATGAGAGAGCTCATTTGCAACTGAGGTGAGAATAAAGAGTTTAGCTGCCTTTTAAGCTGTAGAGACTACATTCTTCCAAAATTTAGAGGAAAATTGTTTGTTACGCAGCTCCTGTATTTTTTTGTGGTTAAATCATTTAGTTGCTGGTTTTGTGTATCCAAGGTCTGAGTTGGATAAGGTGAATAAGGAAATGACTGCTGTGCAGGAATGTTACCTAGAAGTGTGCAGAGAGAAGGATAATCTAGAATTGACTCTCAGGAAGACCACTGAAAAGGAGCAACAGACTCAGGAGAAGGTACAGTACAAGTTTATGTTGTACCGACATCCTTTCACTTTTCAAGCCTCAGTATTATCATTTAAACGAATGCATTTGTTCTAGAGAAGTGAATGGTGAAGGTATTCATATATTCATAGGTTCTCTTTACTTTTGGCTGTATCACACTCATATAGCTCACAAATAAAGTACAGTAAATGCTGAAATGATTATTAAAACCTTAGTGTACAATGGCATATAGATAGGAGAAAGTGATTTTTTTTCTTGCAGATTTATTCTAAAGGGCAAAAAAAAAAAAAAGATCAGTGTCACTTTAAATCTGAAAATCACAGATCCTCGTTTTCAGTGTTGACTGCTCCGGAAACCCTATGTAGTCCTGTGAGCACCGCACGGAGCATTCCTTCAGAGCCCTTTTTCTCGGATCCATTTCTTTCTCACTACCTCATTGTCATTTTGTTCTTCTGGGGAGAAGAGTAGGAATTTGAATGTTGGTCTCATGATAGGCAGAGTGATGATACGGAGGATATGGACAGCAAGGTCAGCATCTTCGTATGACCTCCTTCAGGGAAGCTGGAGGGGCTAGAGTAGATTCTCCAATTCTGCCTGATTCTTCTGAGTCACCCTTGGTGAGTGTCCAGGAGTAAAATCACATGTAAACAGTCACACCTCCTCTTTTCTTCCCTGTCCTGGCCCAGAGCCTTAACAGGCCCGTCTGTCCTTGGATCAGTGACAAACCACAGTTTGAAAGCTATCTGCCTCAAGATTAGAAAATATTTTTAAATGTTTAAATAAATGTTCTATACAGAGCTTTTTGAATGAGTTATGTTAAAACAAGCTATTACTACCACACACTTAAAAAGAATAGTAAAGAGCAGGTGAGAAATTCAGTTCATTCAATATCTTGATTATGGTTGAATAGATTAATATGGTGAAAAACATGCCATGTATACATATCATCTTGTGGAAAAAGAACTTCTGAAGGGAGCTGTTTTAGGTAGAGATGGCAGTATAAAAGTGAGAAAGGATCTTATATTACCTTGAAATTGAGGACTTAGCTTTCAGTAATGTTTTAAAAATTAAAATAGGGAAATCACTGGTGTGATTCTTTTATATGTATAAAAATTGGCAAGAACATAAGAGGAATTTTCTCAAAGAGGTCATTTCAGGAATATTTTCTGATACGTTTAATAGAATCAATTTGACTATAAAATTTGATCTCATATAATGGGTCAATTACAATTAATATCTGCTACTGACTGATATTTTGGCTCATGAGTGTTTGTACCCAAGTCCAAGAGGAAAAGTTAAACTGCTATTTGGTCCTTCAAAAAAACCAGACTTAGAGGTTAAATGTTGCACATGTATCCCAAAACTTAAAGTATAATTTTAAAAAACTTTAAATTGTTATACAGTAAAATTGACTTCGTCCCACCACTGGGTGTATAGTTCTATAAACCTTTAGCACGTTTATAGGTTTATCAGGATACAGAACAGTTTTATCACCCTAAAACGCTCCCTTCTGCTGTCCTTTTGTGGTTACACTACTCCTCCAAGCCCACCTCTCACTTAAAGGGCCAGTGTACTTAAAACATTAGAAGCTTAATTTCTTCCCTCTCTGAGAATTCATTAGTTTTTTTACTATAGAGTTATATAAGCCCTTAGTAGTATAAGCCAGTCAGAACTAAATATCTTTATATTTAGGAGACTATCTAATCTTCTCACATTCTTCAGAGGTAGACAAAAATACACCTTTTTTTTTCTTTCCTTTTTTTAAAGGAAATGTTTCACATACACGATGGGAGAATCTTATTAAACTCCAGAACAAGTGAGGACACTTTTGGGGTAACTCTTCCTTGCAGGACGTAAGCCATTTTACTGCAGCTTAGCTTTAGGTAGGGGACTTAACCTGGATACAGAATATATGAGTCAGGTAACAATAAGAGTTAAAGGGTGTTTTTTTATGTTTCACGCACTGTTTTCCGAAACACTTGCTGAGTCAAGTTGCAGGTTAAATAGGAGCTCAATTCCAAGTTTTAAAGCTTTTATTAGCACACAGAACTTTCCTCACATGTTAACCTGGCTCATTGAGAGAAAGGGGGAAAAGTCATATACACAGAATCTTTCAGTTTGGGGAGTAATCAGTGAAGCCTATGAATCTGCAGACAAGGCAAAGATGGTCAACCTTCCCATTCATGATGCCATTTCTATACACATTAAGGCTTATTTATACAATTGTAATATGAGTTAGGTAGGTGCATTTTAGAAGTTAGAGGGATTTTTTTGCTATCTAAGCCATGCACAACAAGTTCATATGTTTTAACTTGGAGACTGTTAGTGTTGTAGAGAGATATTTATTTGAATTTTGTTTAAAGAGACAGCTATTGGAGGAAAGAGAAGAATATGTAAGCAAACTGCGGGTGGAACTTGAAAAAAAGTACCAAGATACACTTATGATGGAAAAGAGCAAGTGGCTGAAAGATCAAGAAACTGATATTAAACAGCAAGTTGAAAATGAAGTGATCTTAGCCAAAGCACGTTGGGATAAGGAACAGAAAGAGGTGTGGATTAAAATTTCTTTCTGGTCACCACATTTTTAAAATGTAGTACTAACTTCAGAAGACAATTCTTCCTGAACAGATACATAAGTTTTATTTGCCAGGCACTTACATAGTCACCCATTTTACCTTTCAGAATTGAGCTATTAGCAGTTACCACACCAGTTTTATTTTTAGGAATTTAGCCACCTCTTGACTTTTCGACCCAACTCAGGATATAACAAGTGTTATGGGTACTTCTTTGATTCCTCGAAATGAAACCATGATCTGATTTCATATTGTGGAATGATTATAACTCTAGACTAATATTTATAACAAACAAATAAATAAGCCATATCACGGATTAGAAACAAAGAAGTAATGGGCAGTCTTAGAAGCACGTAATTTGTTACCTCTATTACTTAAATAGCAAATGAGATTAGGAAATGCTAATAGTTCCCTAGAAAGTTAGGGAACAAAGTATGATCCTAAAAGCTTATTTAGAAATGAAGACAAAAAAAAATTCTCAAGCTTATTTAAACTAGATTTTTTTTTCTTCCTTTTTTGAGACGGAGCCTTGCTCTGTCTCCAGGCTAGAGTGCAGTGGTGTGATCTAGGCTCACTGCAACCTCCGTCTCCCGGGTTCAAGTGATTCTCCTGCCTCAACATCCTAAGTAGTTGGGATTACAGGCAAGCGCCACCACACCCAGCTAATTTTTATATTTTTAGTAGAGATGGGGTTTCACCATGTTGGCCAGGCTGGTCTTGAACTCCTGACCTCAGGTGATCCGCCCGCCACGGCCTCCCAAAATGCTGAGATTACAGGCGTGAGCCACTGCGCCTGGCCTCAACTAGATTCTTCTATTTACAAAATGGCTATTAATTGCTGGTAGCCAGGGAAACAGTTGGAGATACCCAGGTGGTAAACAGAAAAAGGGAAAACCAAATTGTGCTGTTTCATAGTTTAAGACTGTTTTTAGCTCCACTTTGCTGTACTGTTAAAGTGGAAAAATCATTAAGATGTTCTTCCAATAATAGTGCCTCTCTTTTGAATGTAGTCTACTTAGTAAAATTTAACATTATAACAAACAAGATTCTAACATGTTCAAGTGAGTACAACTATTTTTTAGATTGTTCAGGTTTTGGTTCGTTAATTAGATTTACTCATTCCTTTGTGGAGAACATGGTGGTGATGGCAAAACGCATTAACTGTAATTTTTTTTTTTTTTTAAATCCTGCTGTCTTTGTAGTGGTAATATGAAAGATTCCAGAAGGTTGCATATTGAGAGCAAGATCTCCTGACTTTACACAACATACTTAAATCTTTCATGTGATTTTTGTCATATAGTTAAGTTCAAAGAGTAACTTTCAAGTTTTACTTGAGAGTGTATTTTAATTGACTAAATTTCTAAACCTTTTGTAATTACTACAACAATATCTAGATGGTTTTCAAACACAGCTGTGGTTGCTTTTCTGGCTAGCCTTTAATTCTAGTTTTTACTTATTTGAAAGTTTTTCTTCTCCTATGATTTTTCTTCTGAAAACAGATCAAAGAAAAACTCATTCAACAGCTTGAAAAGGAGTGGCAGTCTAAGCTGGATCAAACTATAAAGGCAATGAAAAAGAAGACCTCAGATTGTGGCAGCCAAACTGACCAAGTAACCACCAGTGATGTTATTTCCAAGAAAGAGATGGCAATCATGATAGAAGAGCAGAAGTGCATAATCCAGCAACACTTAGAACAAGAGAAGGACATAGCCATCAAGGGGGCTATGAAGAAACTCGAAATTGAATTGGAATTCAAGCATTGTGAAAATATCACCAAACAGGTAAAAGGCAGGTTTATTCTAGTAAATTTTTTGGAACTGCCTGTCACTTAATGAAAACACATAAAATACTATCATTGAACTCGTTCATAACTTTATACTTTTAAGATTTTGTGCATTTCTAGGATAGAAAACCTGTCATGTTCCTAAATTTTTCTTCATACTATTTCTGTCATAAAGCCATCATCCCTCAGTTTTTCAGTATATTCTTTCAGTTTACAAAGTATTTGCTCCTTTGAGATTAGTCTAAGCATTAAGATGCCTGAGGTTAAAGAGGGTGCTTTTACATCTGAATGAAGCACAGTTTAATTATGTATCTTTCATATCTAATTTTATGGAAAATATTCCACTAAGGTGGTTATATATAAGTAAACCTAAGCACGTAAGGTATTTAACAACATTTGTATTGAGACTTGATGCAGTTGGATCTGCAGGCCTGCCCTTAAATGGAACTTTGTCTATCATTCCCATCAGCCGCCCCAAAGTGGTGCCAATAACCTTTCCTTTGAAGCACTCACAAAACTAGCTTGTAACTGACACAGTTACTTGATTTGAAAGAAATGCCATACTGAGAAAAGTACAGCTTATTATAACAGAATAAAGATGAGTTATCTGTTATCTCTCTCTTACCTATTACAGTGATTCTCAAAATTTTTGGTCCCAGGACTCCTTCACAATTTTAAAAATTGGGGACTTTAAAGAGCTTCTGTTTGTGTGGGTTATATTTACACTTTTGGAAAATAAACCTGAGAAATTTTTAAAAAACAAGGATACCCAAGCACACATTCCACTGGCTGTCAGAACAATGACATGATCACAGCATGCAGCTTTTGGAGAACTGTGCTGTTTATGCATGAGAGAATGGCAATAAAACAGATAGTGTCTTAATATTATTTTGGAAAAAGTTTTGAACTCACAGACTACCTGGCTGGGTTTCTAGCCTCAAGAGTTCCCTGGACTTTGATACATCTGTTATGTATTTATCATTTTAATTTTATTACTTATTATAAACTCTTAAACAAGATAGCACTCAATGTAAAGTTTTTGAAAATACACTCTGCTTTTGATAAATACTTGAAATTCTGCTTACTTGTTACATTGTTCTACATGATTTTACAGGGCAGCCTTAAAGTGTGGATATATAGGCAAATATATGTAATGGTACCAAGGATATCTTCAGTTAGTTTACTGAAATGTTTACTGAAGGGGGTTTCAAAAGAGTTAAGAAAAGGTTCCACAGACAAAAAGTTGAGTTTAAAGGTGCTGCTTTGGTATTTATGAAATTATTAATCTTAAAGCAAATAGTGTAATATAGCAGAAAGGAAATGTTTCATAATAACTTTTTAAGTAGATACCTTTCTACAGGAGCTTTGTCTTTTTCCCATTTCTTAACTCCTTGGAGTTTCTACATGGAGTTTACACGTAGCCATATTTAGCACTTTAATAAGAAATACAGTCTCTTATATCAATCCTGCTTTTGTGTGTATGTACGTATATATACATATATCTGCATATCTATGTGTATTTTAAAATAAAGGAATACGGTAAAATTATTTAACATAATCTTCTGGTGGCAGATTTGCAACCAGATCACCCTCATAATTAATCAAGTCTTAATTTTTTGCCTTCATAGGTATCACCCTCATTCTTTAGTATAAACTCATTCTCGACAGTAGGAAATTTCGCAGGTATAGGGCTCTAAACTGTATCAGTGTACATGTGCATGCACATGTGTAGAGCATGAGGAGTGAGGAAGGTGGTGGGTGTAGTGATTAGACAGCAGTTGGCACCCAGCAGCCCTCCAGCAGGTCTTCTCCTTTTTCCCAGGATAAATAGGAGTTGTTGGAAATGGTAATTGGTACTTCGTATGACACTTTCTAAGGTAGTACTGGTCACCAAACATTCACAGATTCCCACTTCTTGTGTGGCATTTGTGTGGGATGCTATGGGAAGTTTACAACAAAAGGATTAGAGTCCACTGTTTGGGATAGGTAGGGTACTTGAAGTCAGTTTAACTTCATTATGTAGTGATATACAGTATAAAATACTGAAATCATAATTGCTGTTTGAAAATGGGGTCTTTTTGAAATTTTATACGCCACTTTACCTCTTTCTTTTGCAATGTCCTACAGGTAGAAATAGCTGTGCAAAATGCTCGTCAGCAATGGCTGGGAGAACTACCTGAGCTTGCAGAATATCAAGCACTTGTAAGGGCAGAACAGAAAAAGTGGGAAGAACAACATGAGGTCTCTGTGAACAAAAGGGTAAGAGCTCTTCTGCAAAGAAACTTCAGGAGGCCATCTTGCCTGACCCCTTCTGTTATCTCAGTCCCTGGAATTTGTACCTACTCATAGAATTGTTGAAGGATAAAACATGTTGATACATGTTAAGGAGTAGCTCAAAGCCTAGCAAGTGTTCTTGTCATCATTAAGTTGTTCTTAGAGAAAGAATGTATCTACCTATGAGGATAACTTAGCAACTATTTAATAACTCCCATTCTATCTTGCCCGATCTTTAGATGAAATTGAGAACAGGTGTATATTTGTTTATTATTAGCTATACAATATCCTTTCACATGCTTAAAGATTATTTTCTCTTGTAACATTCTTGTTGGTAAATAGCCAGTTCTCCTTTCCAGAAATGTCATGTTTCTTGACCAGAAGATAAAGATACTATAACTATGTGTACTCTTGCAACTTAATTACCGGTTTAAACGAATTCTAATCAAAATGCCAACAAACTGAATGTATTTGAAGTTGACAAAATAATTCTATAAAATGTTTTTGGAAAAACAAAAGGACCAGAAATTTTTTTAATGTTTTGGAAAAATTATAGTCAAGCCCTAACACGTAATGGAATATATTGGAAAGCAACAACTCAGACTGTATTGAGTCACAAAAATAGAATTCATTTTAATTCAGTGCAATACAGATTTCAGAGGTAGACCCTACTATAAATAAAAGCTTAATAAATTGTTTTAAAACAAGGGAATGAGGAATTATTTCATCATAGTCTTATGATAGCCAGGTAGCACTTTGGAAAAATTAAGTTTACCCAACATGTATCACAATAAACTCTAGGTTAATGAAGGAGTTAAACATTTTTAAATAGAAGTGTAGAAAAATTAAAAGAAAATTGAAGATTTCAGATCTGTACCATAATAACAACTCAATTTCGAGGCAACGTATCCAATAGCAAAGATAAAGTAATAGGTTGATATATGTTTTCTTTTTGTAGTAAAAAAGTAAAATTAAGGGGATAATAAAGATAAGGAAAGTGGATCAAACATGAGAAATTATTCTCTATACTTTTTAGTATGTCTGAAATATTTTAAAAGGAAATTTAAGAGGGAGAGAGAGACGAAACAATATGATTGTGAGGATATGTGTCTCAGAGCTCAGAAGTCAAGTAGAATAGTAAAGTTAAGTAAAATATAGAAAATAAAACAGGCCAAGAGGTCTTTTCATAAGAACATAGAAGGCTGTACGTTTGTGAATGCAGACATACAGAAATGAGAGAAAATGTTTTTGTTGCTTCCCAAACTTCAGCAGGCCTGAGAATCACTTGCAGGGTTTGTTAAAGCAGAGCTACCTGGGCTTTCCTCCTAGAGATAATGATATAGTAGGTCTGGAGGGTGTCCTGGAAATTTGCCTTTTTTTTTTTTTTTTTTTTTTTGAGATCGAGTCTTACTGTGTTTCCCAGGCTGGAGTGCAGTGGCGCAATGTCAGCTCACTGCAACCTCCACCTCCTGGGTTCAAGTGATTCTCCTGCCTCTGCCTCCCAAGTAGCTGGGATTACAAGTGCCTGCTACCTCTCCCAGCTAATTTTTGTATTTTTAGTAGAGATGAGGTTTCACCATGTTGGCCAGGCTGCTCTTGAACTCCTGATCTCAGATGATCTTGCCCACCTCGGCCTCCCAAAGTGCTGGGATTACAGGTGGGAGTCACCGCACCTGGCTGGAATTTGCATTTCTAACAGGCTCCCAGCTGGTCTTTGGACTACACTTGGATGTAAGTAGCACTAGTCCAGATAATTATATCAGTCACGAAAAATAATGTCAACGTGTTACGCATCCTTCCTCCAAACCAAAAGAGGTCCAGAAACGGCCAGTTCCATAGCATTGGCTGTAGAGTTATTTTAAGATTAGAGTGATTAGTTGAGATCTGTGACAGTGTGAAGTCAGTTTCTAGAATTCAGAAGTAGTTAAGTTGGTTCAGTGGTTCCCGAACTTTGCTGCACATTGGAATAACTTGAGGATCTTTAAAAAATACTGTTGCCTGGCCCCTACCCTTAAACTTTGTTTTGTATGGGCCCTGGCCTGGGCATCAGAAGTTTTAAAAGCTCCTCAGGTGATTCTGATTTGCAGCAAAGTTTGGGAACCACTGAGTTGACGAATGCTGTCAAATTCTCTTTGTAAAACTTCACATGAGAAAATGCACATTTTGTAAGGTTGGGCAGGTCATACAAATTCCGTGGAATCCATCACCTCTGTCCGAGTCACCTGAGAATGACTTCCAGGCATCCATTGCAACATGACCTGTTTTCTCTAAAAACACTATTTAAACATGTTTCACATCACTACCGAATTATTCTGCTGGTAGCAAAGGAATTTTGCAGTGAATTCTTTTGTAAAGCTCATCTTAGATACTGGGTTCCTTTAGCAGAAAATTTATTTGGTAGATACTCTATCCCATCATCCCAGCCATATATATATAGTATTGATTAATGGTAACCACCATTGTCTAGGCCAAACCTTTGGAGATGCCCAATTCTGTCTTTTGACACTATTGTGTCCTTGTGCCTTCTTAGAATTCAGTTAGAAATTCAGTCAGGAATATTAAAAGTGAAAGGGACTCAAGGCCATTATCTACTCTACTCCTTTATATGGGTGAAGGTGTTAGTGCTAAAGAGAGTAAGTGAGTTTTCCAAGGCCATGCATTTGAAAATAATAACTACATAATATTTGTTGAGTCCTTATCATCTGCCAGGCTCTGGGCTAAGTACTTTAAACGGATTATGTCCTTATGTCATTTAATCCTAAAGGATGCTATCAAATTGGCATTGTAATTATCCCCATTTTATAAATGAGGAAATTGAGACTCAAAGAAGTTGAGGAATGGGCCGTTAGTTCCACAGCTGGTAAGTTAATTCCAGCAGATTCTGTTCTGTTAAGCACCTGTGCTAGGCTTCCTCTGCAAATTGGTGTCAGGATTGGAGCTTAGGTTTTTTTGATTTCCCTATTACTTTTTGGTTATGTACTATCTGTTGTTTTCTACGATCCACTAGTTCTATTATTCTGTCATACAAACAGATTAGACTAATGAAAAATGACTTTTTCTGTTTGGTATTGTCCTTTAATGAACTGTTCTAGCCACTAAAAGTGCATTAAAATACAGTTACACTTATCAGCAAGTAATTATGCAGGTGTGTGCTATATTCCTAAGTAATAGTAAAAAGTCCCTATGAGTCCGTTTTTGCTTTAGGTTAAAGATACTTAATTTGTTGGGGGCACAGATAAAATTTGAGATTGTATCTGTATTAAAAAAACTAATACGAAATTTTTTCTCACATTAGTTTTGGCTAGTTATATAATTATATGTGTGAGTGTTTATGTGTCTATACATAACATAAGCACATGTTTATGTACATATTTTGACCAGTTTAAGTATAGTGTAAGTATTACTATTTCTAGAATCATGTCTTATCTAAAATCACATTTCCTTTTAATTTTGATTTTAAATTTCTTAGCTTCAGAGGTTAACCCAAATAGTTTCTTTAATTTTTTTGTAAAGGAGGAGAATCATAAAGACTTTTAAAATGCATGTTGTTATGTTCTTTAGATATCATTTGCTGTTTCTGAAGCTAAAGAGAAATGGAAGAGTGAGCTTGAAAATATGAAGAAAAATATACTTCCTGGAACGGAATTGGAAGAGAAGATTCATTCTCTTCAGAGGGAACTCGAGTTAAAGAACGAAGAAGTCCCTGTAGTCATCAGGGCTGAGTTAGCTAAGGCTCGGAGTGAGTGGAACAAAGAAAAGCAAGAAGAAATCCGCAGAATCCAAGAACAAAATGAGCAAGATTACCGGCAATTTTTAGATGATCACCGAAATAAAATTAATGAGGTGCTTGCGGCAGCTAAAGAAGACTTTATGAAACAAAAAACTGAACTGCTTCTTCAGAAGGAGACAGAATTACAAACATGTCTAGACCAGAGTCGTAGAGAATGGACTATGCAGGAAGCCAAGCGGATCCAACTGGAAATCTATCAGTATGAGGAAGACATCCTGACTGTACTTGGGGTTCTTTTAAGGGATACCCAAAAGGAGCATGTCAGTGATTCTGAGGACAAGCAGCTTTTGGAAATCATGTCGACTTGTTCTTCAAAATGGATGTCTGTGCAATATTTTGAAAAACTAAAGGGCTGCATACAGAAAGCATTTCAAGATACACTTCCTCTGCTTGTAGAAAACGCTGACCCACAATGGGAAAAGGTATGTTCCTGAGAGCGAGAGGAGGTATTGAACACCAAGAATGATTATAGAAGTTGTATGTAGTGTTTTTTCCTTTTTTCATTTTAAAGTTTAGTAGATGTAAGTCTTATGTTTTTGTCAGTGGTTTAAAAAACTACTCCGTAGCGAATCCAAAGGTTTGCATGTTTTGTTGCCAAAAAACTTTACTACTTCGTAGTGTCACAAATACAAGAAAGCTTTTAGCCTCTAAATGTCTTTTTCCTAAAGAATATTTAGGACAAATACCTAATGCATGCAGGGCTTAAAACCTAGATAACAGGTTGATAGGTGCAGCAAACCACCATGGCACATGTATACCTATGTAATAAACCTGCACGTTCAGTACATGTATTCCAAAACTTAAAATAAAGAATATATGCTATTCTTTCTAAGGGCATGAAATTTCAGAAACTGAGTAATTTTTATTCAAAATTCTGTTTTCTGGGACTGACCATTTCATGAAATATGCATCATAAGAGTTTCTTAAAAGCTTGTGAAGAGTTTGGAAGCCTATTATTGCCCTCAATAAATTTATGTCTCATTTAGGCAAAAAATGCCAACCAAGTACAAAGAGTATTGATATAGAAACAAACAAATAAATATGATCACTCGCATAAAACTCTGAAGTCCAGTTTCTGGATATACTATATATGTGCATATACAATTAATTCTTTTAGTTATAGAAGTACTCTCTGAGACCAGCTTTTAATTTGTATGAAAGATTCAGTAAAACCAAAGTCTTGCTACCTTATGATCAAAGCAATTAGGTATGCATGAAAGATCCAGAATGATATTCTGAGCATGGTGATTAGCCAATTTCAACATTTGGAATTAGAGGCAGGAAAAAAATGCCAGTAGTATAAGGTTTGTCTGATAGAGTTGAAACTTAAGAGTTAAGTTCCATCAAGATATTGTGATTAAAGAGTTTCAAGGCCAGGATTGAGCATTTGATATTAATACCTACTTGAGAGAGTTATAAACTAGAAAAAATAATCTTGAGTTTCAGTTCCATATTCGATGATAACTAGGTTATTATATTGGGCAATCACATAGTTGCTCACCGGAAAAATAAAATACAAATCCCTGGCCTAATTCCTTGGGTTTGGGTAGGATATGCATGGCTCAGCTTGGCCTTTCTGGGTCCTGCATTTGAAACAGTATAAAATTTTAGAGCCAGAAGGGACCTGAAAGATCAGCTCACTCCATCCTACTTCAACCCAGTTGGTATTTTTATCCTTGACCTCACAGAGATGTTGCTACCGAGTAGTTGCCTTCAATGTAAAAATGACTGGGCAAGATCACTTCCCACGAATACTGCTTAACACTTAATTGAGATTTTTTTTGGAGAAAATAATTAAAATAAGAACTTGGAGATAACATAATTAAAATAAAATTATAGCAGATTTGCAGATGAGAAATGATGGGGAAACCATGTTTACATGCTTTCGTTTGCTTTCCTGAATAGGCAGTCTCTGTTACAAAAATCAAGAAACTATGACACCTTTCTCCTACCATTCATAGATACGTATAAAATCAACCCTGGAGTCTTTTTACAGGGCTTATAATTGTGCAAGCAGTGTAAGATCATCTGTGTGATTTAATGAGGCTCGTAAGTCTATGGAGACAGAATCACATAATCTGGCTAAGAATTTAGATGTTTACAGCTTTTGTTGGGTGGGTCAGTTTCCATTCCTGAGAAAAGGATGGCTTTGAAATGCCTAATCTGGAATTTGTCATAGAAGTAATACTTGACCTTCTGCCGTTTTCGAGCTATCTTCACTCAGGACCTTGAGATAAAGCTGTGATTATAAAGCAGTGATTTTAAATTTGTTACATAGGTGCTGTAAATGTGAGGAACTGTAATTTATAATTTATTAAATCTCTAGTTTTAAAAATTGTGCATGGAAATTAAAACAGAAAAAAATGGTTTATTAATATATAAAAATAAGTCCTCATTAAAATAACTGAGACTATCAAAAGTTTTTTTAATGGAGAGGACGCCATGAATGAAAAATACAACTTTCAAGAAAATGGATGCCTTATCAAAATATATTAATACAGTAGTTCATAACAGATAAAGCAAATATCAAATGGAACAAAATTTTCAAGCAAACTTAAGCATGTGTGTTGTCTCTTTTACCATCAAAGTCAAGTTAAAACTAAGACAAACAGGTTGCTGCTTTTCTCCCTTTTCTGTCATCTTGACTTTTCTTCCCCACCTTTGAGTAAAAACTGGAAGCACTGACTGCATTTTGGTTCAGCTTTTCTTATTCCTTTTGGCGTCAAACCCATAGCTTCTTGATTGCCTCTTCTTTATAATTGCCAACCTCTGCTTCTGTTGCACATTGTAAGTAGATTTTCTGACAGTCAATTAAATGGTTTCTCATAATCAAAATCAAGGCTTCTAGAATCAGGCATATATAATATGTTTTAAATAATCAACAAGACTACTTTCTCAGTACCACCTATTCTGTTCCTTTCTGATTTAGTAGTCATCTTAAATCTGAAAACATTGCCATAAAAATCCATTGATTTGGCTGAGCGTGGCGGCTCATGCATGTAATCCCAGTACTTTGGGAGGCTGAGATGGGCAGATCATGAGGGCTGAGGCAGGAGAATCACTTGAACCGGGAGGTGGAGGTTGCAGTGAGCCAAAATTGCACCAATGCCCTTCAGCCTGGGCAACAGCTGTCTCAAAACAAAAACCAAAAATGAAAAATCCATTGATTTAATAGCTGTATTGCCGTGACAAGGACTGGAACATAAAAAGCATTCAGTAAATATTAGTGAGGAAATGGTCTTGTGCAAGATGTTTAATTTAGCTAAACCTCAGTTTCTGTCCTTAACTTTGGCATTCAACTGGCCTTCCTTACAAAATTACTGTGTATGTTAAAGTATTTAGAAGCATATGAAGTACTATATAAATTTAAAATAAATTTTTGCTGTTATTTTCAATTCATGGGAGGCAGAGGGTTAGCATTATACTTGTCAATTAACTTGTTCCTTGGTGTAGTAAAAATGTTCTAGATTTTCAAGAACAATTCTGATTTCATATTGTCTTTCATGTGGTTTAATCACATAAACCATTAAAAAAAATCTCAAATTCACATATATAATGTACAAACCATATCTTCTGTCTGTCTCATGGCCGCCCACCAGTCGCCTGTCAGACTGTTCTAATCTGGAAAGTTTCATAGGAGGCTAGTTCCTAGCACAGTGACAATACTCATGTAACACCCTAAGAAAAATATTGGCAATAGATAGTTCAGGCAAAATTTTTTTCAGGAAGTGTTTTTTCTTTGTATTTTTAACATTAGCATTTTAAATATAAAATTGTATAAAGATTTTTACTAAGCATTAACTTTGAAGAAAATTTATTTCAGAGAAATATGGCCGAGCTCTCTAAGGATTCTGCCAGCCGGAGCACTGGCCAAGGAGTCCCTGGACCTGCTACTGGACACCATGCTCAGCCCTTGGCCTTACAAGAAACAGAAGCCGAAGCTGGTAATTGGATTTTATTCCCACCAGTCTTTGTAGCATCCATAATCACCCTTCTGAAGGGTTGCTTTGAGGATAAAAGGAGATCATAGATGTGAACAAATGTGTAATACTCCTCTGACTTAATGTCTCCTCTTCCTAGATTTCATTTTGTGTGTAGAGAATAAGGTTGATTTAGGCCCTCTTCTTCTATTGATGGTTTTCCCTCCATTCACAAGTGATTTGTGTTACAAGGAGAATCATGAGAGTTTTAATAGAGCAGTCATGTTTTTATTCCCTGAAATCAAGGATTTGACATAAGAGAATTGCCAAGTAATAGAGACTTTTTCATTCAAATTACTGAAACTAATTTCAATCACTTTTTAATGGAAATCTTTCTGAAATGTATTGCATGATTTTTAATTGATTTGTGAGTTTTTCTGAGGGCATGGGCAGTGTTTTTAATCTCTTCCTTTCCAACATATGGCAGAGTGATGAATTAATAGTTTAACTTTTCGTTAATGACTTAGACTCTTCATCATGACAAAAGAATTATTGTACTACAGTACTAAGCCCCTTGTATTCAGAGCTTACTGAGGAGTATAGGACTTATATTCCCTATTCATGGAGACTTCTGAGCTAGAAATTTGCAAATCCTTTATTAGCTCCCATCCCTTTTAGCCTATTGACCCTTTGCAACCTGCTCCTTTCCTCCCCTCACAAACGCACAGCAGCCTCTCTCTGCTGCTTATTTGCTGTTTCCATTATAACCTGGAAAAGAACTAATAATTGCCAGCACCAATCATACCTACTAAGTAAATAACCTCAGTTTCCACACATTTCTAATTCAGTAGGCAGTGTTACCAGAATCTTAGAGAATCTCTGTCTATACCATCT
Organism: Piliocolobus tephrosceles; assembly: GCF_002776525.5. Taxonomy (NCBI): domain Eukaryota; kingdom Metazoa; phylum Chordata; class Mammalia; order Primates; family Cercopithecidae; genus Piliocolobus; species Piliocolobus tephrosceles. The sequence goes on from NC_045439.1 coordinate 78,878,523, forward strand.
CTGCCTTTCTCATTGTTCACAAACCCTTTCCCCTACTTCTAGGTATTAGGTGCCTGAGAATATCTTATTGCCAATTCAGTGGATAATATTACCTTAATTTGTATTTTGCATTGTACTTTTTATTTTACGTCCTGTTTGGAATAGCCTGAGAATTCTGTTTTCATCTGTGAAGTGGGTAGAAACAAGTTTTGGATGTTATTTAGCTTTAGGAAGTCCTATAAATATAAAAGGAATTAGTTTTGGCCAAAGACAAATCAGACTATAAAAATATTTTTCTTTAGTCTTTTTTCCCTTAAAAACAAACACTTTAACAAATTCATTAGAAAGGATTAGATAATACAAAACATGTATTAAGTGATAAAGTCCTTTAAAATCCTACCACCGGGGAGAGTACCACTGTTGACTGTTTGGTTATATTCTCCTAATATCTCATTATTATTTAAAGTACTTAAAACATTAATTATGAAATACTTAGTTCATTCAAAGAATGTATGTATGCATCTGTAAGTTATGAAACCTAGCAACCAGGAACCCATTATTCAGCTTAGGGCACGGAACCTCACCAATGCTGTGGACCACAGCTCTATCCCTGCAACTTCTCCCCAGTCTGAGCTAACAAATACCCTGATTTTCAAAAATTATTCTCTTTTTTAATGTTTTAATTATGTATATGTGCCCTCAAAAAGTTGTTGCCTTTTTCTGTTTTAACATTATAAAAATGGTTTAATACTCATTATATTCTTTGTAACTTGCTCTTTTCCTGTTTAACAGCATGCTACTAAGATTTATCTGTTGATGCAATAGCTCTAATTCATTCATTTTCATTGCTACATAGTATTTCAATGTATGAATATACTATAACTGATTCATCTGTTCTGTCGTCAATGGTATTTGTGAGTTCCAATTTTACAACAGTATCCTAGATGAAAAATATAAATGCTATTTATTGTACCATTTTGATGCTTCGTTAATCCTTTAATGCTCATTAACATAAATGGCACCACTTAAACTAAAATGTCAGGAGAGAGCTAAGAATAATTTTGCTGGATCGATGACTTTACAGGAGCATTTTATATATTGGCCTCTGAGCCTGTGCCGACTTGTATTCCTGCTGTATTATATCACATACATTAATAGTCTACTTTTTAATCATTTTTGCATAGTTTAATTTTATACATTTTATATATTACTAATGACAATGACTATTATTTATTGCGTACTTGCTGTGTGCCAGCTGCTGTGCCAAACGGTTCATTTTTTAAACTCGGAAATAATTTCAAACTTATAGAAAAATAGCAAAAATAAAAATAATTGCGAAGAACATTCACATTCCCTTTAAGGAGATACACCTATTGTTGACATTTTACTTCATTCTGTGCTCTTATGTATATATGTGTATGTGAATATTTCTTTTTTTTTATGAACCATTTGAGGGTAAGTTATATATACATTGTGACCTTTTATGTCTAAGTACTTCAGACTGTGTTTTCCAGGAATAGGAATATTTTCTTGTATAACCTTAATACAGTAAATTTAACATTATTGTATTAATCCACTGTTTGTGTTCTAGTTTTGTCAATTGACCCAATAATGTCTTCTAGCATTTTGTTTTTTCTCCTCCAGTACAGAGATTTGTCTAGGGTCAGCTGTTACATTTAGTTGTCATGTATCTTTAGCCTCCTTTAATCTAGAACATTTCCACAGCCTCTCTTTGTCTTTCATGACATTGACATTTTTTAGAAATATTCTCTGCTTCCACCTCCACTTTTTTTAACAGAACTTTTCTCATTTGGGGTTTGTCTGGTGTTTCTTCATGATTGATTCAGGTTGTGTTTTCTCGGCTGGAGCACTGCAAGGGTGATATGTTGTCACATCTAAAAATGTGTGGTGTCCCTATGTCTTTTATTGGTGAGGTTACTTTTCATTACCTGGTGAAAATGTTGTCTAATTTCTTCACTATATAATTACTGTTTTTTTTTCACCCTTGCAACCGATAAGCAATCTGTGGGAGACACTTTTAAGATCATGCAAATATCTTCCCCTCATAAAAACCTTCTCTTATATTTGGCAACCAATGATGATTCTTGCTTGATCCAGTCTTTACTATGGTGGTTGTGAAATTATAATTCTTCCAACTTCCTCCCTCTATTTATCCCAGTTGGCACTAAGCATGTTGAATCAAGAATCCTTTCCTCTCATTTGCCTGTGTATTTATTATCTCTCTGTCCATCGATCCATCTACCTACCTACTTACCAACCCACCTACCTACCTACCATTCATAAAATTATTGGTATGACTCATAAATTCCTATTCTTAATACTTTATAATTCATTACTATATTTAATTAGTGCTCAGATTGTCCCAGATTCAGCTAGTGGAGCTCCTTCAAACTGGCTCCTATGTCCTTGCAACATGCCTGTATTTTTGAGTACTTTCTTCCTTTCTGGCATAGGAAGATATTTCAGTCTTATTTTGTATATACCCTCTCCTAGTACTGGAGTTAGCCATTTCTTGAAGATCCTTGACTCCTTTTAGTAGGGAATGGTATCAAGATCCAGAGCAATAGATTTCATGACTATTTTTAAAGTAGATGGTTGTATCCAGTGGTACCTTAGACAAGTTGAGTAATATGCTCCAAGTCACACAGCCAGTAAGCAGTAGAAACAGTACGTAAGCCCATGTCTCTATATCTTAAGCATCACACTCTTTCAGTCGTGCTGTAGCCTTTAGTCATGAGTCATCTGCTTTTCTTTCCATCTTTTCTTTTTTATTGGTAGTTCTTAGTCTAAACTGATATAAAAGTTTTCTGTCATTAATTTTTGCAGATAAGAAAAAGATCCTTGAAATTAAGGATTTATGCTGTGGACACTGCTTCCAAGAACTTGAAAAGGCAAAGCAGGAATGTCAAGATCTGAAAGGAAAACTGGAGAAATGTTGTAGGCATCTTCAGCATTTAGAAAGGAAGCACAAAGCTGTAGTGGAAAAAATTGGAGGTCAGCATTTAAAGTAGCACTGCTACCAATATAAATCTCTTTGATCCTTGTTGAAATGTTCAAATGTGACATTTTAGTTAATGTGTGCACTGATCCTCTTTTGGGATTAATGTAAACTAATTTGGATCTCATTTTTACTAATCAAATTATTATTACAAAACTCAAAAGAGGAAGATTTCAGCTCTGATTAAAAGGTCACATTCCTTTCTCCCTTTCTTGATTGAACAGATGTTGAGGGCCTAGTATGCGTCAAGCAGGCTTCTAAGCACTGGAGATGCAGCAGTGAATAAATCATACAAAATTCCAGTTCTGGTGGAGATGTGTTCCCTTCCTTCAAGAAGCTTTTGGTTAAGTGAGGAGATCTAAAAACAGATTAACAAATAATTAAACATTGAATGCTGTTGGCAGTGTGTACTTAAGAAGAAGGATTGTTAGTTCTACCTCTTATTAAAGTTAAGAAAGGTTTGACTAAGCCTTGAAAGACAGGTGTTTGCCAAGGAGAACAGCGTTTGAGATAGAGGGAAAAGGCATAAACAAGGGCATGAGGGTCTGGACTGGCCTTCGTCTAGTCCATTCATCATAATGCTGTGAGGGCATTTGGAAAGGGATATCTTCTACCATTTCTCATTGCCCCTCCAAAGAAGGGAAGTTTTGGGGCTTAGATCACTGCTCCTTCTTACCTTTCACTGTTGCTTATAGCCTATACGCTCTACTCTTTACATTTGAAGTGCTTCCGATTCCTGAGCTGGTTCTATTTCTTTTACTGCTGGACCTTCGTTGCATATAATGTTTGTATTCTGTCCTGTACTTTTTCCCAACATTCTTTGTAGTCTTACTCTCTTCCTTTAGGATTCAACTCAGAAGATGCTTTATCTGCAAAGCCCTCCTTGATTTTCCCTCATCAGGGTGAAGTGGGCTGCTCGTATGCGGCCCTGTAGCATTGGCTCTTCCTCTATTATCACTATTATCATTCTGTATTTTAATTGTTTGGTCACTTGTCGGATACCTTCTCCACATTCTCCAAGAATTTTCTGAGGAGAAGGAATATGCCATATCTTGTTCATCCTAATAGCCCTGGTGCCCACCCCATACCAGATAATAAATGTTTAAATGGACAAAAAAGAAAATGCCAGGGTCCTAAATAATGGTGTCCATTCAGAAAAGACCAGCTTAGTAAGTTTATTTTGTACATCCACTTCTTCCTCTTGCCTGGACCCTGGCAATAATCCCCTGACTCTTTATGCTTCTAGTCTTAGCTCCTCTAATCCATTCTGCATAGGGTAGCTGAAGCAACCTTTTTAAAAAGTGAATTGAAACATGACACTCCTGCTTAAAGCTCTTCAGTGGCTTGCCATGGCCTTCAGTATAAAACCAAAACCACTTAGTTTAACAGGGTTTAAAAAGATCTTGATCCAGCGCCTGCCAGCCCCTCCAGCCTTGTCTTCCCCTAGCTGTCTTAATTTCTCTCAGTAGAGCCATAGCATGGATTTCATTGTTTTCTCCCTTCGCCAAAACATGCTGATCTCATTTGGCCGGCTAACCCCTACTCATCTTTTCCCCAATACATTATTCCTCAGGGAGACTTTGCTAACCACTGCAGACCTGTTTAGTCCTCCTGTTACACACTCCCCATAGTTCCTATGCTTTTTATAACATTCACCATCCTTGTAATTATTTGCTGTCTGTACTTCCCTTTGGAGAGTAGACTTTATAGCAATAAGGATCAAGTCCTGTTCCAGCACTTAGCACAACAGCTGCATCATAGCACAAGTTGGGAAATATTGCTGACTAAGAGAAGCCACCTGTAACTACCGCTGACTGCTTATTACTAAGGCACTTATTACTCTTATTACTTATTATTAAGATATAATAATTACTTGAAGGCCGGAAAGGGTTTTAAGAATTTGAGATTAAAAATTTAACAACTGCAATTCCTTTTGTGATTACTTAGCTCTTCAGTAGAGGCCAGGAGAGTAAATCAGTTATTTGTCCTACTGTAGATGTATCTACAACATAGATATGTTAAAATATGATGAAAACCAAGACAATTTGTTTTACGTAATATGGCAACAAGGGCAGTTGGATATGATTATTATTTATAAATAATATTTAGCACCATACTCTTCTACACAGTGCTTTTTGAAGCTGATATCTTTTAAAACTCATAGACTTGCAAATGAAAGAAAGTTGATATATCACTCAAAACAACGAGCTGATACAAAGGGTCAGGGCCAGAATTTAAGCCAATAGTTTGAAATTTTTTCTTAATATAACTTTAGTAGGTTATTATATCTTTGCTATTGAGATCGCTTCTTTGTTTCTTAAATTCCATTTTTCCACTCTCTTGGTAGTGTTTATTGAAAAATAGATGGAGTGGGAGTGAGTTGTTTAAAACAAAAAGTTATATCCATCACCAGGGGGAATAGAGTAATTTTGTTCCTCAAGTTATGGTGTGTTGAGAGGGTGGCATCATAGGAAACACAAGATGCCATGTTCACATTTATATTGGTATTTCCAGGCCTTGTGTAGGTGTTGTGCATTTGTTGTTTTATTTCTATTATAATCTGTAAGTTAACATGTGAAGAAAGGTTCAGAAAGGTTACTTTTTCCTAGACTTATCCACCTTGTAAACAGCAGAGTTAGAATGTAAACTGATGTCTTTGACTCTGAAATTCATGCGTTTTTCCTTCATATCACATGGATTCTGTCAGTCTCCTCATCCTCTTTTTAAAAGTTCAAAGAATTGAAAATCTTACATTATTTCTGAAAAATAGACCTACTTTAGGTTAATTTTCTTTTTGTTTTATGTTGAGGTGCATGTTCAATGTTCATTTATATGAGCATAAACTGTCTACCAGGATCCACAGGGAACATGGAATTAGAAAACCTAGTAGGTTTCTACAGAGCTTCAGTACAGTTGGAAAACAAAACACAGGCATCTGAAACAGTTGAAACCCAATTCCAGGACAGTGTGTAACCCAAAGCAAGAAGAAGATGGGATACAGATTTTAAGTGCTGAGAAAACAGAGCAAAGGAATGGTCTGACTAGGGTTTCTAAGGGAACAAACATTACAGAAGAGCGACTGGAAATTACACAGTCTCCTCTATAAACCTTTGTAGTGGGAACTTAAGGGAAAAGAAGGCTTAAAAAATTTTAACTGTCTAATATACTATAAACTATAAACTTTCTATTATAGAAGAGAATAATAAAGTTGTTGAAGAATTAATAGAAGAAAACAACGACATGAAGAATAAATTGGAAGAACTGCGAACGCTTTGTAAAACACCACCAAGGTATGCTTTTACTATTTTAAACTGCTATTTTAAAGAAATCTAAGTACAGGTATCTTTAAATTTTTTTAAGTATCAATTTTTTTGGGTTATACAGCAGAAAGTATAAAAAAGAAGAAAATCCCCCAAAACTTTATTTCCTGAAGATACCCTCTAGTGACCTCTTGTTTTATATCATTTAAGCCTCTTTCTACACATACTCCACGTGCACAATGTGTTTTTAAAATTGAGACCCTAGTATAAGGTATTTTGTAGCTTTTTATTAATATTACTAGATAAGCATTTCTCTGTGTTATTAGATATTCTCCTACATATGTTTTTCAATACCTGCATACATTTTCATGTGGATTTACCATTATTTATTGAAGCAACCATAACATTTATGTCATTTCCATTTTTCCCCTATTTTAAATAACTGTATAGTGGACATTCTTTTATGCTAGTTTTTTTTTAGCACTTCTCAGTTAATTTTATTAGAGTATATGGATACATACATATTTTTCAAATGAAATTTTTCACTTAGCATTTCTGTTTTTGTAATCTTTGGTTTGTTTTTTAGGTCATTGTCAGCAGGAGCCATTGAAAACACTTGCCTGCCATGCAGTCGGGGAGCCTTGGAAGAACTTCGTGGGCAGTACATTAAAGCTGTAAAAAAAATTAAACGTAAGTCCCTAAGAGATTCCCAAGATTTTAAGGATGGCTTGGGCCTTTTTTATTGTGGCTGTTAAAGTAAACTCAGAGTTTACCAGCAGTAGGACTTTTAGGGAATTTTCCAAATTACCTTTTTCTTCAATCTGAGAAGAGATTATTGACACCTTTGCAAAATTATGTAGTCATTGATCATTTTGCCCAAATAATGTCTTTTGGAAGTAACATGAGAATAGTCTTATGTTTATATTGTTGATTGTCTTGTTTCTTTTTGGATACTAATATTAAACTGAAAATTTAATAATCTTACAACTTAACTAATTTGTAGTAAAGAAAATGTCACATGGGTTTTAAATGAGCAATTAACTATTACTTCCTACCATAAGCTTCTTTTTTTTTTTTTTTTTGAGACAGAATCTCACTCTGTCACCCAGGCTTGAATGCACTGGTGCAATCTTGGCTCACTGCAACCTCCGCCTCCCGGGTTCGAGTGGTTCTTTGGCCTCAGCCTCCTGAGTAGCTGGGATTACAGACGTGTGTCACCACGCCCAGCTAATTTTTATATTTTTAGTAGAGACAAGGTTTCACCACATTGGCCAGGCTGGACTTGAACTCCTGACTTCAGGTGATCCACCCGCCTTGGCCTCCCAAAGTGCTGGGATTATGGGTGTGAGCCACTGCACTCGGCCTCCTACCATAAACTTTTAAGGACTTGGAAGTGGATCTAGTTAGCAGTTGTTCTGTTGTTTCTGGTTATTGTTTCTCGTAGCTATAAATTTATCAAGTCCTTGTCAGTACCAGGTTGTGCCAGCATATCGTGTAGAGCATTCTCCTGATGTGTGTTTTCCCTGTTTTGAATACGTCTTGGTTTTTAATTACAAAATTGCGTAGAATGGATATATGTCCCAAAACAATAAGTAGCGTTTATATAGGAAAAATGTATATTAGCCTCTAAAATTACATTTCTTTTTAACAAAAAGAGCAGGAAAAGTCTGAAGTTTCGTATATAATTGGTAGATTCAGAATCACGTGTAAATGTTCTGCAAAGCTCATTCGGTATTAAGAAGGGAATTTGCTTCTCTGTTGTTACTGGTGCTAACAAAGGGCATATTGCTATAAGCAAAGCAACTTTTTGTTAATAATATATTAATTGGGCAGTGGAATTTTAAGAATGTTTTCATCCTAACATGATAACCTGTATATTATGTTTTAGTTATTTTTTAGAAAGTTGTTTGGAGGTTTTGTGTTGACATGTACTCCATTTCATTTTCCATTTCAAATAATGAAAAATAGTCTCCCAGTGAGTATTTTTGCATAGAACTGCTGATTTTCAGATGCTTACTGACATTCAGAGGGAGATTCCTGTGTGAATTGGCATCCTTACTATAACAGAGATGGTGAAATTCTAGATGTAGGATGTAGTCTTGGATTTATTTAAAAAAAAAAAAAAAGTTAGCCTTAGCTAATAGTTAAAAAACAAACAAACAAAAAAAAACTTGAAAGCTGTGGGCTATGTTTATATGTAAATTTCAGAGGCCAACTGTAAGTCCCATCACCCTCCTTGTAGTCTCATTTTGTACATATCTCTTATGAATTGTAATATTGTATTTAGTTAGATGCTCCAAAAGTGCTGCTGCAAGAATTTTCAATAAATAAGGGAACTTAAATTTTCAGAGCACGAGAGAAGAACGAGTCTCTCCAGCTCATACTGCCTCCTTTTCTTCTGTCTTTGTGTTTGCTTTTTCCTTTCTTTCTGCTTAATCTTTTCTCTATATTTTATATTTCTCTTTTCCTAACTGGACATAATGTACAATTGAAATGCTAAGTTTCTGTGCCTCATATTTACGGTATTTTCTTCGCTAAGTGTTTTAGAATATGACAAAATTTAGCTGGGGAATATGCCATGTTTCCTTACTGTATGTAGCTGTTATCGTTCCGAAAGAACTTATAGAGTACTTCTCATTTGAGTCTACCAAAATGATGATCTAAAATATTCCATTTTAATGACTGTGTAAAGTATAATGTTTAAACTATACTTATAATCACTTCATCTACCAGAAAATTGATCTGAAGTCTGCCCCTCCTGTTTCTGAAAAAGTGCTAATAAACATACATTCTGTGGGCATTTTCTCACTGCCCTATAGGTGACATGCTTCGTTATATTCAGGAGAGTAAGGAACGAGCTGCAGAAATGGTAAAAGCAGAGGTATTGCGAGAACGTCAAGAAACCGCCCGAAAGATGCGCAAATATTATTTGATTTGCCTCCAACAGATTTTGCAGGATGATGGAAAAGAAGGGTGAGTTCAGTCTAAACAATGTGTCCTGAGATTACCAGGACAACATGTTGTAATTTTTAAAGCAGTTTCCTTAACCACTAAATGAACTATTTCTATATGATTAGCCATAGGGGTTAAGAGAAGTTTATGGCTGTGCTACCCGAAATGTTGGCAGAGCCAATAGGAAAACAGAAACCATGGGGCTAAGGCAACTCATTTTTTCCTTTAAACTATATATTTAATGTTCTGGAATTCCCCACAGGGCTGAGAAAAAGATTATGAATGCTGCTAGCAAACTTGCTACAATGGCAAAATTGCTGGAAACACCTATTTCTAGGAAGTCCGAGAGCAAAACTACACAGTCAGGTATGTCAAAGTGAGTCACCAAATGGTTTTTCTATCTCTTCTTTTTTAGCTACTTAATATTTTCAGTATGAAAAAGGCAGGGAAGGTAAGGAGTGAGCGTTTATTTATGAAGTTGTGTATGTTTTAGTTAAACTGGAAGTTTACACAGAAAGAGTGCATAGTTTCCGATTCAAGTAGGCAAACTGAGCAGGCCCACCAGCTTTCTATTGCTGCTTCCATCCCTCAAAATGATAGAAGAGAGTTTCAACAGCAAATAAAGAATGAGAAAAATAAGAAATTATAAGTAGATTTTTAAAAGTTGCAATGGGCCAGTCATGATGGCTCATACCTGTAATCCCAGCACTTTGGGAGGCTGAGGTGGGAGGATCCCTTGATCCCAGGAATTTGAGGTTGCAGTGAGCTATGATTGTGTCACTGTACTCCAGCCTGGGTGACAGAGTGAGGCCCTGTCTCAAAAAACAACAACAACAAAAAAAAAAAACAAAAAGAAAAACTTGTAGTGGATAGACCAGAAGCTACAAGAAATCCCTGAGAGAAAGAAGACAGTATAGGATGGAAGATGGAAACCTCAGTTCAAAACCACCAGGAGATGACAACTGCAAGTAGGAGCAATATCAAAACTGTTCCACATATGAGGGTGATATGTTCCAGGAGAAATAGAGGGCCTAGGGGATATGAATGGGGTAATTAGTTGATGTTCTAAACCAACAGCAACCAGGTAGGGTTAATCCTCTCTTTATTTCTTCTTCTCCCCTCCCTTCCCCAACCTCAATATTGAGCTGGGCAACAACAACAGGAACAAAGAATCTGGGAGCAGTGCAGTGCTCCAGGTGGCTAGCCATATCAAGCAGGAAATGGGAGCCCACGTGCCTTGGGAGGCTGAGATGGGAGGATCACTGGAGCCTGGGAGATCAAGGCTGCAGTGAGCTGTGATTGCACCACTGCACTCCAGCCTGGGAAACAGAGCAGACCCTGTCTTAAAAAAAAAAAAAAAAAAAAAGTAAGAGTAACCAACAAAGACATAGAACGTATAACTTTAAAATTGGTAAAGGAAAAACTTGGAAAAAAACATTTTCAATCTAACAAAATCAGGAAAGAGGAAAAAACCTAGAAAGCATGGGTAAGTAGGACATAATAGTAGTTTGAAACATCAACAATCACACTAAATATAAATAGGTTAAACTCAGTTATTAAAAGACCACAACTTTCAAATAGGGTTTTTAAAAATACGGAAATCTGCTATTTTTACAAGAAGAACATCTAAAATTAAAAATCAGGGGATGGAGAATGATATACCAAGCAAATGCAGTGTTGATATTAGATAAATTATAGAGGCAAATGAAAGATTAGATAAATTAGAGTTAGCATTAAAAGGGACAAAGGTGATAGTTCATAGTGATAATGGAATAGTCTCCCAAGAAACTATAATTTTTTTCTTTCTGTAGATAACACAGCTTTATATAAAGCAAGAGCTGATAGAAATACTTGAAAAAAACTGTAAATTCCCAATCACACTGGGAGATTTTTAACATATCAGTGGGGAAATGGGGTTTTTGAACCTCTGGAAAACTTGAAGCTGAGATTGTTCAGGGGTCCGTGAGTCTGATGTTGGTAAACATTTCTCATGTACAAGCCAAAGATTATTTGTATAAATTTTGGAAAGGCGATGTGAACCCTAGGTATGAAAAGGCAGTAGCATATAACAAGAAAATAATTTTCTAGATCTGGGGCAGCAGTGTGGACATAATGTCCCCAGTAGAGAAGCAAATCCTTTTCATGGACTCTAGGGACCAGGGCTTGCTACTCTGAGATACAATGCCTCTAATTTCATGCTATGTGGCTGCTTGGTCTTTGATCAGATTTAGTGTCTTAGGTAATTAAATCAGAAAGTCTATTTAGCTATTCTAGAAGTGTATGTGTAGGTATTGGGTGGGTGGGGTTCTTTGAGCAAACTTGTCAGAAACTCCATTCTTGATAACAGAATCAGGGCAGGATTGAAAACATTGTGGCTAGATCTTGAAATGCTATAGCATCTATTGCAGAAAATGATAGGTCAGGTGCATAGCAATAATAATAATATGTCAGATTTTAGTAACAAAATTACCAAGCTTTATCTAGTGGATATATGTAAAAGAATATTTTCTCATGTCCAGCATTGATGTATTTTGTTTAAGAATGATTACAGATTATAAGCATTCTTTGGCAATACAATATAAAAACATAAATTTTTTCTTATTTTTAATTTTTTTTTATTTTTTGGTTCAAGGATTCCCTTTAAATATTAATTTTCTCTTAATTTCGTGTTTCCTTGCACTGCCCCTAACTTCAGAGATGCTGGTTGGAGTTGAAAAATCAAAAAGAAATGATGTGAATCAGAAAATACTATGTTGTATTGAAAGCAAATCAAATAGTGTAAACACCATCACCAGAAGTGTGTGTGAACAAGCTCCCAAGAGGAGGGCAGCTTGTAACTTACAAAGACTGTTAGAGAACTCAGAACATCGGAGCATAAAGCATGTGGGATCCAAAGAGACACATTTGGAATGCCAGTTTGGGGATGGTAGTTGCAAGCACCTACACAGTTTGCCAAGGAACGTTTCTCCTGAGTTTGTTCCTTGCGAAGGTGAAGGAGGCTTTGGTTTGCACAAGAAGAAAGACCTACTCAGTGATAATGGTTCTGAATCACTTCCACATTCAGCTGCGTACCCCTTTCTTGGAACCTTAGGAAATAAACCCTCACCTAGATGTACCCCTAGTCCTTCTGAATCAGGATGCATGCATATAACCTTTCGCGATTCTAATGAAAGACTTGGTTTAAAAGTATATAAATGCAATCCACTCATGGAAAGTGAAAATGCTGCATCTAAGAAAAGTCAAGGTTTGGATGTTCAGGAACCTCCAGTAAAAGATGGAGGGGACCTTAGTGACTGCTTGGGCTGGCCTTCCAGCAGTGCAACCTTATCCTTTGACAGTCGTGAAGCATCATTTGTACATGGTAGGCCACAAGGAACTTTGGAAATACCAAATGAATCTGTTAATTCCAAACAGTTTTTACCATCCGGTTATCTTTCAGACACGGAGAAGAGTAATATGATTTGTCAAACAATGAAATGTCAGCATGATCAAACTCCATACCTGTCAGAAGAAACCACGTATTTGGAGCCAGGAAAGATCAGTGTGACTCGTGGACACCCATCTCATCATAAGGCTGATAGATTAAAGTCAGATTTCAAAAAACTGAGCAGTACATTACCATCTTCAGTGTGTCAGCAGCCTTCAAGAAAATTAATTGTTCCACTATCTAGCCAACAAGATAGTGGCTTTGATAGCCCATTTGTTAATCTAGACTAATTATGGTACGGTATTTAAGAAGAATCATTAATATATTAAGAAAAATGGAAGGGAAGACCTCATACTGAAAAAAGTTGTGAGCCCTGCCTCTTTTGAGATGTTTTAATAACATCCGTTATATGAGTAACGCATTCTCCTAAAATTACTTGAGATATTTATATTGCCTTAATATTCCAAAGGCCTGATGGTGTATGTATAATCTGCTTTTGTGTGGTGCTTACTTTTGGTTGCTAAACCATCTATTTTTATACTTATAAATTGACTCACTCTGCAGTGTTAACTTATTTAAATAAACTTGCATATGGTCTATATGATTGTTATGAATTATTTTGTAGTTCAGAATACAGAAATGTCATATTGGCATCATGTTTGAAATTCACCCAGAAAAAAAACACAAATTTTGATGATTTGTATGTATTAGTCAGATTTGGTTTTTGAAATTAAGACTATAAACTTAATCTACATAGACTTTTCCTAGAAATATCTACTCAAAATTTTGATCTTTGTTTTCAGTTAGAGAAAAGATTTTTTCCAGGGTTTACTACAAAATATGTAGCTGTGTCCTGGTTTTATTATTTAAATATTAGTCTGAATTTTTTTAGTTCTTGCATTATTTCAGATCACCTGTGACATCCAAAAACTTTGTCTCTTTTATGGCTTCACATTTGTTTTTTCATCTGAAACACGACCTTTTGAAAAATGGAGATAAGTTTTGTCATGTAGCAAAAAATGTAAAACGATTAGAATTTTGCATTCATTTATAGTGCAGAACTGGTTAATTAATGCTCTAGGTTAAAGGTTATAATTCTAAACTGAAGAATACTTGCAGAAATGAATGACTACCTAAATATCATTGTTTTTAGGTGAATTCTTTTTCAGATCCCTAGCGATGGATATGAACATTTAGCTGTATGCAAGTGCTTCCGAAAACAGTTAACTATAGCTTTCTCTCACATAACCCACACCTACTATATTATGGATTGTATTTGGGGGCTAATGTAGTGTATTTTTCCACCTAGAGCCAGATAACTTAGGTGGTGATGGAGTGATGGCAAGATGCATCCTCCGCCTCCTGATAACCATCTCTAAAAGCAAGAACCTAGAAGGAAAACTTTTTGGACTTGGAAAGCTCTGTCACCTTAACTCTTGACCAGGGATAAATAAGTCTAAAAATTGGCCCTGGACTTCAGTGCTTGAATTTACATACAGCTATAGTAAGGAACAAACCATCTTGTCAAAGTCTCGCTTATATTCCTGAAGATACAGTGCCCCTTCTCCAACAGGCTGTCATCATCTCTCACTCTAGAAGTGAAAAAACTCTAGAGCAGCCAAGTGTATGCTCACTATGGATCTAGTTGGTGCTTGATTGTTTTAAGCCCTGGTTTTTACTAAACTTAGAATCTAGGCTCATTGCTCACCTACCTTTTCCACTTGGTTCAAAATCTATGTCAGTTATTTAAACTCTCAACATTAAGGTTGAAATTGGAAGTCCTCTTGCTTTCTTCTCCTTTTAGAGTATCCTCAATCTTTTTTGATAGTTATAATCTCAATAGGATTAAGTTACTTTATGTCATATATCCTACATCCAATTGGTTGGAGATAGGGTGTGGTATAGGGTGTATGTCATAAAGTAACCTAATTCTATTATAATAAATTAATAAATATGAAGGTATCAACTTATTAGTGTGCAAATGAAGGGACTACACAACCAAACTATGACTAGTGATGTACATTGGTTTGAAAGGTCATGGCAGAACAAAAAGGAGGCAGGAACCCTGTAGATATCATGATCACATAAATCCCACTTTGTCATGATATTTAGTCCTTTTTTTAATGTTGCTCGATTTTTATTTTATTTTATACTACGTTAAAGATTTTCATGTGTATGATCATGAGGGATATTGACCACTTGTTTTGCCATGCTCTCTGTCTTCCTTTGGTAAAAGGGTAATACCAGTCCCATAGGATTAGTTGGAAAGTGTTGCCTTGCCTCTGTTTTCTGAAAGAATTGGTGAGTATTGGTATTATTTCTTCTTTGTATATTGGATGGAGTTTACTAGGTGAAGGCATCTAGCCTGGGCTGGTGTTGGGGGTGGTACAGGAGTGTGTATTTTGAGTAATGTATTTTCTTGTTATAGAGCTATTCATAATTTCCATTTTTTCTTTAGTTAGTTTTGGTAGTTTTTGGTTTTGGAGGAATTTGGCTGTTTTATCTAAATTGTCTAATTTGTTCACACAGTTGGCCATAGTATTCTCATAATCCTTTAATTTCAGTAGGCTTGATAATGATGTCCCCCTTTCATTCCTGATTTTGGTATTCTGTGTCATCTCATTTTTTTCTTAGTGTATCGAAAGGTTTATCAGATTTGTTGATTTGTTTTCCCCCAAAGAACTTTTGGGTTCTTCTCTTTTCTCTTGTTTTTTTTTTTTTTGTTTCCAATTTCATCGATTTTTCCCTCTTCCTTCTGCTTGCTTTATGTCTAATTAACTCTTCTTTTTTATTTATTTATTTATTTATTTATTTATTTATTTATTTATTTATTTATTTATTTTCGAGATGGAGACTTGCTCTGTCACCAGGCTGGAGTGCAGTGGCGTGATCTGGGCTCATTGCAACCTCTGTCTCCTGGGTTCAAGCAATTCTCCTGCCTCAGCCTCTCGAGTAGCTGGGACTACAGACGTGTGCCACCATGCCCAGCTAATTTTTGTATTTTTAGTAGAGACGTGGTTTCACCATTTTGGCAGGGCTCTTCTTGAACTCCTGACCTCAACTGATCTGCCCACCTCAGCCTCTCAAAGTGCTGGGATTACAGGCATGAGCCACCATGCCTGGCCCTTTATCTATTCTTAAAGTGAAAGTTTAGGTTATTGATATGAAACTGTTCTCTATTGGTGTAGATGTATAAAGCTTTGAATTTCTCTCAAAGCAATGTTTAAGTTGCGCCTCATATGTTTCGATATGTTGTATTGTTGTTTTCATTTAGTTCAAAATGTTTTCAAACTTCCCTTGCGATTTTTATTTTGACCCACAGATTATTTAGAAGTATGTTACTTCATTTCTTAGAATTACAGATTTTCAAAGTTTCCTATTTATTTTTAATTTACTTGTTTTCAGAGAATATACTTTGAATGATTTCCATCCTTTTAAATTTCTTGAGACTTGTTTTATGGCCTGGCGTATGGCCTATTCTGGAATGTTTCACTTGCACCTGAAAAGAATGTATATTCTGCTCTTTTTGGATGGAGTGTTCAAAAATGTCAGTTAAGTTGGTTGATAGCATTGTTCAAGTCTGTTATAGCCTTGCTGATTTTATTCCTATTTGTTCAACTGGTTATTAAGAGTGATCTCTGGCTGTAATTGTTAAACTGTTTTTTCTTTCAATTCTGTGAGTTCTTGCTTCATGTATTTTGAAGCTTTGTTGTTAGGTATATATACCTTTATATCTGTTATACCTTTCAGATGAATTGGCCCTTTATTATTTTAAAAATCCCTCTTTGTATCTACTGTATTTCTTGTTTTAAAGTCCATTTTGTCTATAATTACTACAACCACTCCAGCTCTCTTATGATTACTGTTTGCATGGTACGTCTTTCTGTTTTTTTCCTTGTAACCCATTTCTATCTTTTAATTTGAAGTGAGTCTCTGGAAGACAGTATATTGCTGGATGTTGCTTTTTTTTTTTTTGTCAAAGAAGCTTTGATTGGAGTTTTTAGGTGCATTAAAATTTACTATAATTTTGTTAGGTTTGCATTTTCCATTTTGCTATTTGGTTACTGTGTATCTTTCGTTATTGAATTGCTCTTTTATTGCCTTCTTCTGCATTAAACAAATATTTATGAGGGTACCATTTTAGTTTTTTAAACCTATTTTTTTAGCTGTTTTTCTAAGTGGTGTCTCTACTTATTATTATAGGTATCTTAACTTATTACGGCCTACTTCACATGAATATTGACTAACTTCTAATACAATATAGCAACTTTGCCCCAGGTTAGCTTCATTTCCTTGCCCCTCCTTTGTGCTATTATGTCTTACATATGTATATATGTGTGTGTATATATATATATATAACCGTGTTATAATTATTGCTTTATACAATAAGGCAATATGTCTTCTAAAGAATTTAAGAGAAGAAGAAATGTATATTTATAGTCCTTTATATTTACCGACGCGGTAATCATTTTTGCTGCCCTTTCTTTGTTCCCATGGATTCTAGTTGCCAGGTCTGTTGTCATTTCCTTTCATCTGTAGTACTTCCTTTAGTATTCCAAGTAAGGCAAGTATTCCAGCAACAGATTCTCTCAGTCTTTGTTGATTTTGGAATATATTTCAAATTTATATTTGAAGAACAGTATGTGATATATTTAGAGTTCTTGGTTGACTTTTTTCCTCCAGCATTTTGAATATGTCATTCCCCTGCTTTATGTTACCACTATTCATGATGAAAGGACAACTGTTAATTCTGTTGTTCTTTATATATGATGAATTGTTTTTCTTATACTGTTTTTAAGATTTTCTCTTTGGCTTTCAACAGTCTGAGCATGGTGTGTCTAGGTCTGAATTTGTGTTTATCCTACTTAGAGTCTGTTGAGTTCCTAGGATTTCTAGATTTATCCTTTTAATAAAATTTAGGCAGTTTTTTGGCCAGTATTTCTTCAATTATTTTTTTCAGCCCTTGTTTCCCCTTTCTGGGGCTTTCATATATATTAATATGCTTACCATTGTGTCCCGGGTCTTTGAGGCACTGTGCATTCTTCTTTAATCATTATTGTTTTTCATATTGGATAATTTTATTAATCTGTGTGCAAGTGTCCTGATCCGTCTGCCATCCCAATTCTGCTGTTTATTCTATCTAGGAATTTTCATTTCAGCTATCGAAATTTCTGACTCTAGAATTTTCATTTGGCTCTTTTTAAATGGATGCATAATAGTTGTACATATTTTGAGGATACACATATTTTGATACATGCCTGCAATGTGTAATGATCAACCAGGGCAACTGGGTCATCCATCACCCCAAACAGTCACCCCTTCTTTTTATCGGAAATCTGCCAATTCCTTTCCTCCAGCAATTTTGAGCTTTACAACAAATTATTGTTAACTGTAGTTACCCTACTATACTAGAGTGGTTGGTTAATGGATACAAAAATATCGTTGTATTTGGCTTTTTTTTTTTTTTTTTTTTTTGAGACATTGTATCACTCTGTCTCCCAGGCTGGAGTGCAGTGGTGCAGTCATGGCAGCCTTGAACTCCTGGACTCAAGTGATCCTCCCCACTCAGTCTCCCAAGTAGCTAGGACTATAGGTGTATGCCACCATGCCTGACTAATTTTTTTAAAAAAATTATAGTAAGGGATCTCACCGTGTTGCCCAGGCTGATCTTGAACTCCTGGCCTCCCAAAGTGCTGACATTACAAGCATGAGCCACCAGGCCTGGCCACATTTGGTTCTTTGATAGTTACTTATTTTAAAATAGCTACAAAGCAGCTATTACAAATATGTTTTAAAAATTAAGGTAAAATGTTAAAGAATTAAAAACATGACTTTTTTTAACCAGAGATTCATCATTGATCATGTATTCCTTTTTTTTTCTTTTATTCTAAAAAAAAAAAAAATACATGTGCAGAACGTGCGGATTTGTTACCCAGGTATATGTATGCTATGGCGGTTTGCTGCCTCTTAAGTTCCCTCCCTGTCCTCTTAAGTTCCCTCCCCTCACCCCAAACCCCCAACAGGCCCTGGCGTGTGTTGTTCCCTTCTCTGTGTCCATGTGGTCTCAATGTTCAACTCCCACTTATAAGTGAGAACATACAGTGTTTGGTTTTCTGTTCCTGTGTTAGTTTGCTGAGGATGATGGCTTCCAGCTTCATCCATGTCCCTGCAAAGGACATGATATCATTCCTTTTTATTGCTGCATAGTATTCCATGGTGTATATGTACCACATTTTCTTTAACCTGTCTATCATTGATGGGCATTTGAGTTGGCAGTTAGCAAATGTCTTTGCTATTGTAAATAGTGCTGCAATAAACATATGTGTGCATGTGTCTTTATAGTAGATTCATAATCCTTTGGCTATATACCTAGTAATGGGATTGCCTGGTCAGATGGTATTTCTGGTTCTGGATCCTTGAGGAATCGCCATACTGTCTTCTACAATGGTTGAACTAATTTACGTTCTCACCCGCAGTGGAAAAGCATCCCTATTTCTCCTCAGCTTCACCAGCAACTATTGTTTCCTGACTTTTAAAAAGTCACGTGAGATGACTGGCATGAGATGGTATCTCATTGTGGTTTTGATTTGTATTTCTCTGATGATCAGTGATGTTGAACTTTTTTTCATATGTTTGTTAGCCACATAAATGTCTCCTTTTGAGAAGTGTCTGTTTATATCCTTTGCCCACTTTTTGATGGGGTTATTTGTTTGTTTCCTGTAAGTATGTTTACATTCCTTGTAAATCTGGATATTAGACTTTTGTCAGATGGGTAGATTGCAAAAGTTTTCTCCCATTCTGTAGGTTGCCTATTCACTCTGATGATAGTTTCTTTTGCTGTGCAGAAGCTCTTTAGCTTAATCAGATCCCATTTGTCAATTCTGGCTTTTGTTGCAATTGCCTTTGGCATTTTTGTCGTGATGTCTTTGCCCATGCCTATGTCCTAAATGGTATCTTCGAAGGTTTTTATGGTTTTGGGTTTTATATTTAAGTCCTTAATCCATCTTGAGTTAATTTTTGTATAAGGTGTAAGGAAGGGGTCCAGTTTCAGTTTTCTGCATATGGCTAGCCAGTTCTCCCAGCACCATTTACTGAATAGGAGATCCTTTCCCCATTGCTCATTTTCGTCAGGAAAAACATGACTATTTTAAAATAGCAATGACAAGACAATATTCCCTGTTGAGTCATTGTCTTCATATTTTCATCATATTTTTTTTCTTTTTCATATATTTTTCTGGTAAATATTTTTTGTCTGGTAAGAACACAAGAAGGTAAGATATACTCTTAACAGATTTTAAGTGCACAATACAGTGTTGTTAACTATACATTCAGTGTTTTACATCAGATCTCTAGAACTTTTTCATCTTAAGTAACTAAAATGTTATACCTGTTGAACAGCAACTCCCCATTTCCCCCGACAGCCACCCTTCTACTCTGTTTCTGTGAGTTTGACTGTTTTAGAAATCTCATGTAAGTGAAATCATGCAGTATTTGTCCTTTTGTGACTTGTAGTCTTTATTCAACATCCAAGAGCATGCATAGTTTTTCTTGACAACTTCTTTCTTTGGTATAAATCAGACTGTCTGTTTCTTTACATACCCTATAAATTTGTTGAAAGCTGGAAATTTTATGTAACATACTGTAGCAACTCTGGATTTGGTATTTGTTCCCCTGGGGGTTGTTATTGCTGGCGTATTATTGTTGTGTTGTTTCATTATTTGCTTAGACTTTATCTGCAAAATCCTCTACGGTGTGTGCCTGCTGATTTTTCCAGTGTTGTTTTAAGTTGCATTTCTAGTTTTTAGCTGGTCATTTTAGGGGATTTCTATGCATCTGTATTGCTTAATTATTATTCAATTATTGGTTAAAGGTTGTATTCAAAAACCTTGAGTCAGTAGGTCTTTTTCCTCTGCTGATGTGTCTGTGCATTCAATGTTCAGGCAATTTTCCAGTCTTCCTCCACTTTACTTCCCTCTGAGCGCTTCCAGGTCTTCCTGCTCGTGTGCACATCCTCATTAGTTCGGGGATATGTGGTGGGCGTGGGCCTTCTTAGGTTTTCCCTAGATGTGCACACAGCCTCCCACTCCAGCAGAGATGTGTGGAGAGCTTAGTTAGCCCCTTATTTCTAGACTTTCTTCCTGTTAATTTTAAAATTAGTCTGCCTATCTCTTGCCCCAAATGGGGCTGCAATCTCAGACTAGCAGAGCTATGCATCGTCCCTGTTTTTGTCCCTCTAACTTTGCTGTTTTTAACTAACCCTAGTACTGGGTATGTGCTCCTTTCCTTCTACTCCAAATCAAGTGAGCCCACTGTAGCAGAGAAGCTGCTAGTGTTTACCGTCATTCCTATGCTGTCAGCACTACCTCGCTGATCGAGCTGGGGAGGGGAATGGGAGCAGCCCCTGGTAAGAACACCTCAGAGTCTCACTGATCTTCCAAAGTTCAGCAGCTTCTTAATTTTGGTTGTTTCCCTTTGGTTGATTTTCAGAGCCCTGAAATGGTTGTTTATGTTCTTTTTCCAGTTTTGTAGTTATTTTTGGGGGGCATGGGGGGGACCTCTTCACTCCAGCATCACCTGAAATTTCCTTGTTTTTATTTATTTGTTACGTACTGGAGTAATCTCTTTTCTGTATATTTACTAATTTTTTCTTTATTTTCCCCAACTTTTTATTTTGAAAATCTTCATAATCTATAGCAAATAAACACCTATATACCCTGCATTTAGATTTACCAATTGTTTACTTTCTACATTTATTTTACATTTGTCTGTAAATATACATACATATGCATATACACAGTATGTATATGTATATAAAAACATTTTTCCTTAACCATGAAGATTATTTGCAGACACCCTGAGTATTCCTTCCTAAATACTTCAGCATACATTTTCTAAGAACAAAAACATTTTATTTCTTAAATACAATTGTCTTATTTAGGGCACTGAATATTGATAAATATTTATATACATATACACTTAAAAATTTATTTTTTGTTTAGGAGATGGGATCTTGCTCTGTCACCCAGGCAAGTTGCTGAAATTATTGCCACTGAACTGAACCTTCAACTGTTGGGTTCAAATGATCATTCCCGCTCAACCTCTTGAATAGCTGGGACTGCAGGTACACGCCACTGCACTTGGCTAATTTTTAAATATTTTTGTAGACACTGTCTCGCTGTGTTGCCTGGACTGGTCTCAAACTCCTGGGCTCAAGCAATCCTCCCACCTTAGCCTTCCAAAGTGTTGAGATTGCAGGCGTGAGCCACTGTGCTCAGCCCACATACATACATTCTATATTCAAATTGCCCTAATTGTGACAATAATGTGTTATAACTTTTTTTAGATCTTTGCTGTTCACCTTCAAGCTGAGGACTTACCGCTTTTCTTCGATTATGAAAAATGCTCAGCCAATAGCTATTCATTAAACAAATATTTATGAGGTGTCAACAACTGACTGTTAATGTTCTAGGGTGATACAGTGCAGAAACTCCTGGCCACCTTTACTACCTTTGTTTTGTTTTTTTTTTAAGTCAGGTCTCACTGTGTCACCCAGGCTAGGGTGCAGAGACACAATCTTGGCTCACTGCAACCTCCGCTTCCAGGTTCAAGTGATTCTCCTGCCTCAGCCTCCCTAGTAGCTGGGACTACAGGTGCGCACCACCACGCCCGGCTAAGTTTTGTATTTTTAGTAGAGACGGGGTTTCACCATATTGGCCAGGCTGGTCTCAAAACTCCTGACCTCAAGTGATCCACCCACCTCGGCCTCCCAAAGTGCTAGCATTACTGGAGTGAGCCACCGTGCCAGGCCTGCCTTTACTACTTTTAGATACAGAACAGGTAGTACCTTACTTTTGAAGTCCTCAGGAACATTTTATGTCTTAAATGTCTTTTTTCTCTATATATTTTTTCTATCATTGTTATATGTTGGTAGATGCTGGGTCCTTCCAAAGTATAAACTTAGAATGCCATCAAGGACCTAAAGTCTGCTTTGCCATTAACTCTGTGACTTAGCTATTTCTGTGGCCTGTCTTGGGCCTCAGTGTTTGCTATTATTAAGGTTTAGGTATATGATTACCTAGAGATTCATGTAAACCAGATTTAAAAGTATGTGAAGGCTGGGCGCGGTGACTCACACCTGTAATCCCAGCACTTTGGGAGGCTGAGGTGGGCGAATCACCTGAGGGTCAGGAGTTCGAGAACAGCCTAGTCAACATGGTGAAACCCCGTCTCTACTAAAAATACAAAAATTAGCCAGGCGTGGTGGTGGGCGCCTATAATCCCAGCTACTCAGGAGGCTGAGGTAGGAGAATTGCTTGAACCCTGGGGGCAGAGGTTACAGCAAACTGAGATTGTGCCATTGCACTCCAGCCTGGATGAAAAAGTGAAACTCCCTCTTAAAAAAAAAAAAAAAAAGTATGTGAAGAATAGTGAGATAGGTAAATTGAGGCTAGAGCATGGATGGTCTTGGATGTCAAAGCCAAAGAATTCGAAATTTGGTTCATAGAAAATGGAGAGTTGTTGAAGTTTTGGTAGCATGATTTAGAAGGATTAGTGAAGCCATATTGTAGGAGGACTTGGAGGAACAGAGGAAACAGCCAAGGAGCCAGGAGGACAATGACCAAGGACAGTCAGGCAAGAAACAAGGCCAGAGCCAGGGCAGCTGTGGTGGGAATGAAGAGATGGCGAGGTTGAGAATATGACACTCCCATGCTTCCCAGGACCTACGGAGAAGTACTAGAAGGGATTTAGAGCCTGGGTGTCTGGGAAGATTACCGTGCTATCAGCAGTACTGGGGAATCAAGGCAGGTTGGATTGAAGGGACCATGCCCTCCCTTCAGTATTGAAGTGCTCAGTCCTTTGGTGGGCACAGTCATGAAAACAACTAATTGACAGATACTAACTTAATGGTGAGCATTGTGCCAAGCCCTTCACTAACTCCTTTAATCCTCACAACAGCTCTTTGAGTGAGGCTCTGTATAAGCACTTTATGGTTGGCTAAAATCAAGGCTTAGAGGAGAGAAGTAATTTGTTCATGGTTAACATAAGCTTGCACCAGGCAAAGCCAAAAGTTATACCCAAGTGTTTTTTTTTTTTATAATAAGCTTTTCATTTGAGAATAGGTTTAGGTTTACCCAAAAGTTGCAAAAGTTGCAAAGATAGTACAGAGTCTCTGTACCTTCCACCCAGATTCTTCTGTTGCTAACGTCTTACATCACTATAGTAACTTTTTCACATCTAAGGAAACAACATTATATTTAAATATATATACATATATATATTATATATATATATATATATATTTTTTTTTTTTTTCTTGTGATGCTAGAGGCCATGGCTTTAATCCCTATACTGTCTTTATTTGGTTTGGCTTACAGGTGAGCCGGAATTTATTTTAAAGGGGAAAGTCCTTTTCTTTTTCCGCTCCTTCCACTTCCCCTCCATGCTTCCAAGCAGGAAAATGAGTTCAGCAGGCTCTTCCACGTGTGAAATCAGTTTAACTTGCTTTCTCAGCAGGATGTAGACAAGCAATAGATCTTACTCTTTAGCAGAGGTTTATAGAATACATTGTATGAAGATTATGCTGCAGCTAGAAATTCACCAACACAATGGGAAAGCCTATAATATAACAGAACCATCTTTTGTAATTTTAAAATTCAACCAGTGATGGTTCATCTTAAAAAAGACATTTAGAAATTTTCTAGTAGTAAATATGCCATTTTAAAATCTTTTGATATAATTGTAACAACTTTTCCCCTTAAGGACCAGACCAGGAAATTAATTAGAAATCAAAATAGTAAGCCATCATTAAATAGAAACTTTGTTATTTTCAAAAGTAAGATAAATAAATTGGCTTCTTCCACAAAGGTCAGCAATAATCTCGAAGCTTTGAGAACATCTTAAATCTTGTGCTCTTAAAAATGTTGTCTGGTGAGTAAATTAAGTAGAATCAACAAAACTTTTAAAACCTATTTTTGGTTTTAGTTCAGGCATAGCCCTTGTCTGAAATATTTCCTCATTTGATTTCACAATTTTATCAATCATGTTGTATATAGAATGCACTGGATGAAATTCTGCTTCTTATATTTTCCTGACCCTATGCTCTTACACAAACTGTTTCCCTAGGAACAGTTAATAAAAATTGAAACACCCTATTTCACCCTATTCAATAAAAGTTGAAATATCCTATCTGTGTAAGAGCACAGGGTGAACTCAATTCATGTATTATCACAATGACCCTGTAGGTGTCAATGATTTTATTGACTACCAATTAGTTTTCCTGGAAAAGTTTTTGAAAATGTGGTCCAGTGTCACAATCTGCTCTGCAAGGTCTTCAAGATTATTCATTAAACATTACAATGGATCAGTTATCATATTAAGCTCTGTACCTACACTTTTGTCTTAATCCTTCCATCAATTTTTCAAACTAGGTCTTATTATCCTCATTCTATAGATGAGAAAGAAGGGAAGGGACTTATGCAAAGAGTCTCATGTGGCTGAACAGAAGTCCAAGGAAGCTACGGATTTACTGCAAGGTGGATATGAACTCATTTGCTGGGCAAGCATTGTCTACAAATGAAAACAGCAATATATCTCCAGCATCAATATGGCATTGTTTTCAAACATATGGGGATGCCATTGTTATTGTTAATAAGAGGCCTTTATACTAAAAACATTTCAGAGTTGCTGCACTGTTCTGAAAAATATCCTGTTAAAATTGGATCAGACCTGTACTGAATAGCTCAGATCTAGTTAGTACAAAACAGACTTCTCAGGTTAGAAGAGGTAGTGTCTAGGATCAAACTTTGGCATCAAATATGTTGCAAATCTTTATCACCTGCTGGTGAGCCTAGATTCCACATCTGGAAAATGGGAACATATAGTGGACACTGTTGGTTATCTACCCAACGTTATTACCTACTTATTCCTTGTTGGCAGACCGAGGAGGGCATGGCTGTCACTTCCCCTCATGACTCAGTTTCAACTCTGTTGCTGACTCCTGTTTGGCCTGAGTAATCCCAGTGGCCTCAATTCCTTTTACCGTGACTTGTTTAGGGATGGGCACATGACTCAGTTCTGGACAACGCCATATAAGGGAGAGGCTGCAGGGCTTGTAGAAAATGTTTCTTTCTAAAAAGTATTTTCTTCCACATGGGAAAGAACTGACTTAAAATGACAAATGTGCAACTTCTAGATCAGTGGTAAGAACCATTTTTTAGATGTTACTGTGTCTGCTTGTAACACCTGGATTTGCTGCAACCACCTTGCATCACTGTCTTCCAAATGAATAGCTGTTATTAATGTTATTCACAGAAACAAAAAGACCTCAGGCATCTGGGAAGGACTGGCCTCACACATCATTCATAAGTAAACTCTTCTCTGGCCTCCTATAAACAAGGACATGTCAATTGTTACTTTAGGTCTACGTTCTAAGTCTAGCTCCTAAAACTAAAGCCGCTTGATTACACACTGATTATGTTACTTACAAGCTTGTCTTCCAGGTGCAGAACAAGGACAAGACAACATCAGTCATCTCCTCCACCTACCAGAGACAACTGCATAATTGATTCATTCTTTTCTCCCTTTTTTCTCTTCAAACATTCATCTTATCTCTGTTCAATGGAGATTTACTGAGCGCTAACTAAAGTCTCAAGAGAATATAACCATTCACCTTACCTTCCCCCATTCCTGCATGCCTATCTCCCTTTAAGGAAATATATACATTCTAAACCTAAAAACCTTCAGGAAAACAGCTACAGATGCGCCTGTGGCTCATGTTTTCCCAAATGCACCCTAAAACTGGTGTAATAAACCCCCATCGATTGAGACTTTTGCCTCAGTCTCTCATTTTGGTTACCAGTTCAAATGAGAATTTTTGCAAAGGAACTTAGGTAACTGGAAAATAGTAAGGACTCAATAATCAATGTTAGTTCTGAGTGACAGTGATAAGGTGGTGCTTTTAGTTTCTTCAAGCCCCTAAATCTGGTGTGAAATCTCCCCCACTAAACACTGTCATTTCTTCTACGTTGTTTAGTACTCGATAAAAATTGCACATGGATATATCAATCTAGGTCAATATAGAGAAACACAAATTTGTGTTCCCGGAATGCTGGGAGGTTGAGAAACACCTAAAACCAAGTTTTAAGAAAGGCACATTCTTTTCTTCCCCTCAGATAAAAATATATTTGGCCCATTACTCCAAAAAGTAAGCAATACTCCCAACTGGAGAGAGAAAAAATATCTCACCTATTGAAAGCAAATTATCTTCCTCAAGTCACTTCCTGAATAAATACTGTAGGAAGTTTACTTTCAAAGTCCTCTTCCCTGGAGCAAATCAGATTATTTACATGTATTTGCCTGCTCTGAAGAAAAAAACTCTTGAACCCCAGAGGAAAGAAAATCTGTACTTGCTTAAAGTCAAAATACCAAAGAATAAAGAAAGAGGTCTCCTTAGGAGAAATGAAAAGCTTTGTTCTTCTCAGAAGAAGTCTTCAAAGATTTTAGAGCAAAATATATATAGGCATGAGAATTGGTATGGACACCATAAGTTTAAAAAAAAGACCTCAAAAAATAAGGATGTTTTGGCTTTAGTCCCTCAGAGTAATTAATATGTTGCTGGAGCTGACAAAATCTGTAGCCAGATAGAAACCTGCTAACTTAAAAAATTTGGAATCCTCTAGCCTCCCATCTCTGCCTAAGATCAAGGCCAAACATCTGCTCTCCTCCCACTTCCCCAGCCATCAGCCTGTTTAGAGGAGTCGGGTCAGTTGTCTTGCAGAGAGGGTGCAAAGGTAAGTGGCAGAGGGGCCAAAGCCCGGGGCCAGGCTCAGCTTTCATAATGTGCCCTGTGATGGATGCTCAGAGTTCAGAACACCCAGCTCGCCAGAGAGAGGCTTTTGGAAACAACAGAGGATTGGCGTTCTTCAGTACTCATTTTCCAGCAAAGACAAATATCTGATTATATAATAGAGAAGTTATGTCTTTTGGCACCCAAAGAACTGACCTACAGTGACAAATGTGCAACTTATTAAGTGAATTCCATTGAGCCTGCAACACATACTAGTCGTTTTCTCAAGACACGTAGTTGCTTTACCACCAAGAACCCTTTCCTCAATGGTTCCAGCTGGCAAAACTCACTGTCATTTGGATCTATTGCTTTGTAATCACACAAAGCTTCTCCGTGGGTTTTTCAAAATGAAAATAAGTTGATCTGCTCTGATTTCCCTTTGCTGCCACGATTCTAGAGACCATAGATAATTGTTTAAGCCCAAATCCATAAGACAAGTTTCTGTTGGAGAAAAACCAGGGAGAGTCCTTCTGTAATGTATCTTGTATATGCTGGCTCCTCTGGGGTGGGTACAACTTTGTTTGCTTAATCAGGATGCACACCCTAAGCAGAGATGCCTGGCTTTGATTTAAATGGGTACAAAATGTGTTCCCTTTGTTCTGGAGCTCTCGCTAAAGCTAGTACAGAAACCTTGGCTCTATATGTTATTGGGGTTTCTCCTTTTCCCACAAAGCACATGGGATGGGTGGTCATGGCAATGGTGAGCAGGATTATTGCGGCGCATTAAGTTCACTGGCACGAATCATTGGTTTGCTGAGGAGGAACAGAATCCTATGTGGAAATACCTTCCTGGGGAGTGTTGCATCACTGTCATCACAGACTGAGCTTTGGAGAGGCGTAGGAAAGGATAGCAGTGGCTGGCTCCTCTGTGTGTTTTACTTACACCCAAAGTCACATCACAGATGCAACAGAGAGAATGAGCAATATCTATGGTGACAATTCATCAGCAAGTCCACATTTTAAAGGTGAATATGTAAAAAGTCCCTTTCCCAGCTCTGGTCCCAGTTGCCTAATTCTCTACCCTTGAAGCAGAATTTGTTACTCAAAACCTATTTACATGAGGATAAATGAATAAATATCCTTTATTTTACATAAATCTTAGCATAGTATACCTACTGTTCTGTACCTCGCTTATATCAAAAATTTTAAAGCAGGCATATGAATAACATTGTTATGCTTTTTAGTACTAAAAATTGAAGACCTGAAAATAGTGAAAACTGGATCAAAAAAGATTAGCCACTTATACATATAGGGTGGTACTCCACAGATTATTTATAACTGAAGTGTGAGGCAACCTACTAGTGGAAACAGTCTTCCCTTTCCCAAGGAGGGGATGACGACAAAGGAGGACAGAGCTAAACACAGTTGTACCCTGCTAGTCTCCCTCTCCTGCCTTACGGCCTCACTTCTTCCCTTCCTCCAGATCTTCCCTCTATGCCTTTCCCAAACCACCCATCCTGCTTCCCCACCAATCTTGTTTCTCTTCTTCTGTCAATCAGTCCCTCAGTTCTTTGCATCTACTGTTTTCACCTTCATCCCTTCTACCAAGTCATTCTTCTGGATTCCCTGACTTCGGCCCTTCCTTGCCTTCCAGGTCCTCTTTCTTTAACGGGAGTGGAGGAGCTGCCTGTGTCATTGGGGGTCAGAGAAAGACAAGAGTCACAGAAAAACTGAGTCTGGAAAGGGTTATACTGAGCTAGTGGGGGTGTATAGGAGGCACAGGGCCTGGAATGAGAACTGTGTTCCACTGCCTTCCCTGCCTGCCCAAGTGTAAGAAGCAGTGTTATCAGTCAGGGTTCAAACAGAGAAGCAGAACCAGTAGGAGATAAAGATGACTAATATGGATAGACAGATATTAAGGAAGTTACTTATGCAATTGTAGGGGCTGGGTAAACAAGTCCAAAGTCTACAGAAGAGGCAGTCAAGAAGGGAAGAGCACAAGCAAGCTGGGACCCCATGTGCACAGGTCAAAGCTACTGTCCACAGGCAGGGTCTGTGTTCATGTAGGGCCTTCCAGCCAGTTAAGTCAGGCCCACACAGGATAGTTTCCCTAATTAAGGATTACCTGATTAGGAACTTTATTTATACCCACAAGTTCCTTCATCGCAGCTCTGACATTCGTGTTCGATTGCATAACTGGCAGAAGCATGTGAATGCAGCAAAATGGCTGCTGTTTCCCTTCCATCCCCCAACTCTTGCAAGAGAGTATCTCTTGTAGCCCAACCTGGGCAGAACCTATTAGCAAGGGAATTCTGGGGAATACAGTTTAACCCAAACAAACTGAGCCACTACAAAATAATCAGAAACAGTTACCATAATGGGCAACTGCTGGGCAAATGCCCCCGTTCTTGCCAGGCCAGACTCATCCTAGAGGAACCTGCAGCTGTGGGCCACTGCACTGCTGCTTCTGCTGTGCTCCTTTATTGGTTGCCCTTAAAGAATGATATAGTGGAAGCAGAACATTCCAATATGCCCTCCCTCCTTCCCTAGAACTCCCCAGCCCTTCAGAGTAGCACTTCAAGGAACGGTTGCTGAAGGGGAAGAAACTTCTGCTAATAATAATAATAATAAGCCTTTTCGTACATGTTAGAATTGGAATTGTAAGTCAAAGTGGAGATGTTACAGGAATAATTTTGCATCTGCTTGTCAACTGTTTGCTCCTCCAGACCTTCTCTTCATCCTCTCTACCCTTCTCTAGACTTTGGGGCTCTGACCGGTTTGAACTGCATCAATGGTGCTTCCTCATCCTCTCTCCAGCTCCCAGTTGGGTTTGGTCACCGAGTAGCCCTGGCAGGAGATAGGAGGGAAAAAGAAAGTGGAGTCCAGCTGTTTAATTCCCTGGCTTTAACCGTGCAGATTACTTTGGGCTGCCCATGTCCCTAAACTGAAGGGAATTCTTGCTTCAAGGCAGCCTCTGTCCACCAATGCTTCTCAAGCTATACATAGTGAAGGAACAAGTTTTGTTGTTTTGTTTTCATCACCATTTCCTTATGGACTTACAGTTGAAATCAACTAATTAGGATTTAAACTCTTGTCAACTGACTCTGAAGTTAGTGATATCCATTCTTTATCATTCTGTAACTACTAGGAAAGTCAGAAATGTAGACACACTCTAGAAATACAAATTAAAGAACGTGTGTTCCTGGATGGTCCTGATGCCTAGCCTTCTAAGCTGATTCTCCAGTAGAGCCTCAGTAGGGGCCACCTTCCTTTTCCTGCGCATGTCCCTCTTTCCCTGAAAATGTCTCTCCCTGAAAACAGGAACTAGGGCCCAGATCTTCTTGGAAAACTTTGAAGAAGTGATGAATTTACTATGTTAAAATTATATTTCTTTAAAGTGAAAGTAGTAAACCAATGGGCCTGGGTCTTTAATAATATTAATGTGAGGGGACCCCCACCTAAGGACTCTTTCCTTCAGCTTTTGGGAATCAGCTCTTGGGGTGGTACAAAGAACTTGGAACAAAGAACTTGGAAATCACCTTTTGGGGTGCAAAGAACCTGGAACAAGGACAACGTTCTGCAGTCTCTTTAGATATTGAACTACTCAAGGATCAGGAACACTGCATTCACTTTTGCCTTTCAGTGAGAATAGTGCTCAGAAGGAAGCTTCTCTTCTGAATTAAGGTTTAGGGGATCTTTTTGGTCACCATAACTTAGTTATAAATAAAAAGAAAACTAGAAATGGAATGGGCATGTTTATTTTAAGGAACTGCTCTTGTTCCATTAGTAAGTGGCTTTAAAGAGTACAAAGACTCCCTAGCCTTAGGCGTGGGGCTTTATTCCACAGAGCAGAAGACTTTTACATGGATTTGGTGATTCCCTCACATCGTTGGGTTTTAAAGCAATTAAGTGGAATTGATCAGAAACAATAGACGTAAGGCAACAGTTGCAAATATAATTTATACAGGATACCCAACTCAAGTTGTGATATGTTCTCACTTAATGTTTTACTCCCCTCTAGTGGATTTTTATATAGCACATGATACCCTGAGTATGGTATAGGATAGCAGATTTTAGGGGAAAAAATGGTTTTGCAATATGTTTAAAGCATGTTTATGTTTTGTAGAATTTCTGTACAAGTCTATATAATTTTGGAGATTAAAAAAAAGGTTGACCGGGCGCGGTGGCTCACACCTGTAATCCCAGCACTTTGGGAGGCCAAGGCGGGCAGATCACAAGGTCAGGAGTTCGAGACCAGCCTGGCCAATATGGTGAAATCCCGTCTCTACTAAAAATACAAAAATTAGCCGGGCATGGTGGTACGCGCCTGTAGTCCCAGCTACTGGGGAGGCTGACGCAGGAGAATAACTTGAACCCAGTTGGCAGAGGTTGCAGTGAGTCAAGATTGTGCCACTGTGCTCCAGCCAGCAGGGTGACAGAGCAAGATTCCATATAAAAAAAAAAAAAAAAAGGGTTAAAGGCCTATTAGTTCACTTCTCCCATTTTGCAGGTGAAGAAGCTAAGTCTCAGAAAGATAACTCACCCAAGATGACACAAGTATAAACTTGATTCCCATGGCAGTAGAAAGCCTACATTTACCCACTCAGATGATCATCAGTGGAGGAGAGACTTATGCCTGGAGGAACTTGAAAATCAAATTCCGTAAGTATATTACGGGTTGTTGGTACTATAGGAGGGGAGGGGTGTGCATCAGGAAGGGAAGGTAAGTGTTAACAGGGAAATGTAGAGATGAAAGTATTGACAATGCAAGCTCTGAGTTGCTTTCCTTCTTGCTACTGCCAATCGGTGCAGCATCTGCTTAGAGGTGTCCTTTGGCTTGGAGACCTCCCTAGTCTATATAGTCTGAATTCTTGCTGTGTAATATTTAGTTTTGTTTCATTCTCCTTAAATTTTCACAACCATTCTCCAAAGAATGTCTACTTCCTTCCACTCTCCTAAATAAATGTAAAGTTTTACTCTTTTGCATGAAAAGTTTTCATTTGTAATATGATACTAATATATATATATTTTAAAAACTTTCTTGATTATCAGAGTAACTCTTGCTCATTGTGGACAATATGGTAAAGTATTAAAAAGAAAAGTAGGCCGGGCGTGGTGGCTCAAGCCTGTAATCCCAGCACTTTGGGAGGCCGAGATGGGCGGATCACGAGGTCAGGAGATCGAGACTATCCTGGCTAACACGGTGAAACCCCGTCTCTACTAAAAAATACAAAAAAACTAGCCGGGCGAGGTGGCAGGCGCCTGTAGTCCCAGCTACTGGGAGGCTGAGGCAGGAGAATGGCGTAAACCTGGGAGGCGGAGCTTGCAGTGAGTGAGCTGAGATTGGGCCACTGCACTCCAGCCCAGGTGACAGAGCAAGACTCCGTCTCAAAAAAAAAAAAAAAAAAAAAAAGAAAAGTAAAATCTCCCACAATGATGGTTCACTTTAGGAATGTCTGATTAAGCTTCTGCTAGACTGGTCCTCCCACAGATAACAACTATAAATTCTGGGCAAAATAAAAAACAAACAAAAATCTACCTGGAGACAATGGAGCCTGAACAAAATGAAATTTATTCTGGAGGGAGGTTGGCATTTGGGAGAAGGGAATGGTAAAGGGTAGATTTCCTGTGTTTTAACAGCTATTTGCCTGAAGGCAGACCATAGTTGGTAGCTGTGGTAGCTTAAAAGCCTATAGAAAATTGGGAGTCTTTCTGCTCTAAGGAATCAGAGCACAGAATTCAAGGCAATTGTAGCTACTGGAAAGTGAAGGGGGAATCCTAGCAATCATAAAACCAGGAAAGGGAAACCAAAAATTGCTCAAATCTTTGTTGATCCATGACTTCTTCATGGATGGACCAGATTCCAAGTAGCTTCCTTAAGAATAAAATAACTGAACTGAGATTTGGGTTATTGCTCAAGAGAGAAGAGTTTACAGTTTTAGTCTAACTAAGTCACTTGCCTGCTAAAACCAAACAAAATAAAAAGTAATACTCTTTGGAGGAATATAACCAAATCCAGAGTCTTCTCACATAATTTTCACAGTGTCTAGGATATAATTCAAAATTACTCACCATAATAGAAACAACAAAAAATGTGATCTATTCTCAAGAAAAATCATAGTCAACACGGACCAAACCTGAGATGATCCAACTGTTGAAAGTAACAGGCAAGAATTTTGAAGTAGCTGTTGTACACATGCACAGTGATGTAAAAGGAAATATGCTTACAATGAATGAGAAGATAGGAAATTTCAGCAAAGAAATAAACCATGAAGAGAACCAAATAGGAATTCTTGAACTAAAAGTTAAATTATCTGAAACATAACATTCACCATGGGCTTAATGGCAGAAGGAGATGACAGAGGAAAGAGCCACTGAACTTGAAAATCGAATCAATAGAATTTTCTAATGTGCAATAGAGTGGTCAAAGAAACTTAACAAAGCAAGCAAGCAAGCATTAAGGATTTGTGGTACAAAGCCAAAAGGTTCAACATACGTATAATAAGAGGCCCAGAGGAGAGGAGAAAAAGAAATTAAACAGAAACATTTTAGGAGTTAATGGACAAAATTTCCCGCATTTTTTTTTTTTTTTTTTTTTTTTGAGATGGAGTCTTGCTCTGTCACCCAGGCTGGAGTGCAGTGGCGTGATCTTGGCTCACTGCAACCTCTGCCTCCTGTGTTCATGCCATTGTCCTGCCTCAGGCTTCCAAGTAGCTGGGACTATAGGCACCTGCCACCACACCAGGCTAATTTTTTGTATTTTTAGTGGAGACAGGGTTTCACCGTGTTAACCAGGATGGTCTCCATCTCTTGACCTTGTGATCCGTCCGCCTTGGCCTCCCTAAGTGCTGGGATTACAGGCATGAGCTGCCATGCCCAGTCCACACTTTTTATATGAATTATAAATTTACAGTTTAAAAAAGCTCAGCAAACTCCCAAGTCATAGCATAACCAAAGTGCTGAAAACCAAAGGCAATGAGAAATTTCTGAAAGCAGGCAAAGAAAAACAACAAACTATATATAAGGGAACAATGATTTGAATGACCACTGAAGTCTCATCAGAAACAATGAGACCAGAAAACAGTTAACCAACATCTTTAAAAAGCTGCAGGAAAAAATCCTTCAAAAAAAAAAAAAAAAAAAGGGGAAAGGAAGAGAAGAAAAAAGGGGAAGGGAAGGAAAGAGGAAAGGTAAGCATCAGAACTAGTAACTAGAAAATATTTTTTCTCTGTTTCTTTAAAATATATATAACAATTTTAAGCAAAAATTATAACATTGTCTCTCATTTGTAATGTATATAAATTTAATGCGTATGACAATTATAGCATAAAATAAGGGATGGAGGTGACTGATAAGTGAACTATATGGTTGCAAGTGTTCTACAATTTACATGAAATGATATAGTAATATTATATCTTGATAGCAGTTTGGATTACACAGATGCTTGCAGTAGTCAAAACTCTACAAATGTACACTTTGGGTTTGTACATTTTACTCAGGTTTTACATTTTACTTCAGGTTTGTAAGTTTTAACTTGAAAGAAAAGTACTACAGACAATGTTGAACTCTAAATATTAATAATACAGGAAGTACTGAACTCTAAAATGCATGCTGAAACATTTAGAGGGAAGAGTATGGATGTCTGCTATTTATTTGGAAATACTAAAAAAAACAAGAGGGATTGATGTGGATAGAGGGATCAGTAGATGGGGATAAAGCAAGTATAGTAAAATATTATTCATATATTCTAGGTGGTAGGTATGCAATAGTTCACTGACAAATTATTTTAACTTTTCTAACATATGTTAGAAAATGTCTATAATAAGGCTGGGCATGGTGGCCCCTGCCTGCAATCTCAGCACTTTGGGAGGCTGAGGCCAGAGGATTGCTTGAGCCCAGGAGTTCAAGACCAACCTGGGCAAAGTGGAGAAACCATACCTCTACCAAAAATACAAAAATAAGTCACGTGTGATGGTGCATGCCTGTGATTCCAGCTGCTTGGGAGGCAGAAGTGGGAGGATCGCTTGAGTCTGGGAGGCAGAGGCTGCAGTGTGCTGAGATTGTGCCACTGTACCCCAGCCTGGGTGACAGAGTGAGAACTTGTGTTAAAGAAAAAGAAAAAGAAAAGTCTATAATAAAATGCCAGCAATATGAGGTTAAAACTGTATTTATAAAGATTTATGGTAATCTTCTCCTTTGTTTTTTTCCAATGTAATATTGATATTTATTACTGGCTCTAGGAAGACTTTAACATGGCATTAGGACACATTTTTCAAACCCAACTGTGAAAATAAACATAGGTTTTAGAAATGTTTTTAATACAGAAGTTACTAAAAAGAAGAAACTCCCAAAATTTTATCATCCAACAGCATCACTTTTAATATTTTGGTGAATTATTTTTCAGTATTTTAAAACATGCATATATAATATCTTTCATCGTGGTGATTTTATTATGACATTAAATATTTTTATAAAATTTAATGTTTTGATTTTTCTTGTTTGAGACAGGGTCTCACTTTGTCGCTCATGCTGGAGTACAGTGGTGTTGATCACACCTCCCTGGAGCCTCCCCCTTTTTAATGGCTTAATTGTCTATAGACATTATATTATTTGACCTGAATGAAAATATAGAAATAAGTTAACCTCTTATTTGACATATAAATTGTTTTCAGCCTTTCACATAAATGTTCACATAGATCATAGAGCAAGAATTAAAAATTAAAAGGGGATCAGACTTCTCACTTGCAACAAATAAAATTAGAAAACAGTGGAACAGTGCTTTTAAAATTCTGATGGGAAAAGACTTTCAATTCATAATCCAGTACTCAGCCTGCCAATTTAATAATAATGCGATGCCTTTAAAAATTTACTCTTTCCAGGTTCAGTAGCTCACACCTGTAATCTCAGCCCTTTCGGAGGCTAAGGCGGGCAAATCACTTGAGCCCAGGAGTTCCTGACCTACCTGGGCAACGTGGTGAAACCATGTTTCTACAAAAAAAAAAAAAAAAAACAAAATATAAAAATTAGCGTGCGCCTGCAGTCCCAGCTACTCGGGAGGCTGAGGCAGGAGGATCACTTGAGCCCAGGAGTTCAATGCTGCAGTGAACCGTGATCATGCGACCGCACTCCAGCCTTGGTGACAGATCAAGACCCTGTCTCTATTTAACAACAACAACAAAAACAATTATTCTTTTAAAAAAAACAAAACAAAACAAAACTATTTTGGGATGTGCTTTCCCAAAACAAGTTGGCAAACAAAGAAAGTGGAAGACAGGATCCAGGAAACAAGGATGGAATGCAACACAATGGAAAAAGGAAGGGAATTCCCAAAGACAAAAAGGAAATTGCCAGGGTGGTTGTGAAGGGAAGTTCCAGCAGTACAGTGATTATGGAATGCAGCCCATCTAGAATCATGGAAAAGAATGGAGATACTCATGAAAGAGAGTTCTTGAAGAAAAATGAAATGTATAGAATACCCAGTGAGTCTGAACTTGAGAGAATAGTTTTAGTTCTGTTGGGAAACTGAGGATGTAATGATGAAATGATGATGGATGAAGTTTTCTCAATTAAAAAAAAAAAAAGTTGAGGAAATGTAAAAGGCAGTATTTTTTCCAGAGAAGGAGTTGTACATGGAAATAAATATTCTAATTGTATGCTGTAGGCTTATCTCTGAATAATAGTTATTTTATCATAATAATGTAAACATGTTACACTCCTTAAAAAAGAATAATAAAGCTATATTGAGATCAGGGAAGAAAAGTGTATGTTTGTGGGGAGAAGCAGGGTATGTATGAGCAAACTCCTTATTTTCCATAGTTAAAAATAAATAGATAATATCTAAAACTAAAAAATATTAAGAAAAAACAGTATAAAGCTGTTATTTAGAGGCTGGATGTGGTAGCTCACACCTGTAATCCCAGCAATTTGGGAGTCCAAGGCAGGAGGATTGCTTGAGCTCATGAGTTTGAGACCAGCCTAGGCAGCATGGTAAAACCCTGTCTTTACAAAAAAATACAAAAATTAGCCAGGCAGATGGTATATGCCTGTAGTCACAGCAACTTAGGAGGCTGAGGTGGGAGGATGGCTTGAGCCCAAGAGGTTGAGGTTGCAATGAGCCAAGATGGCGCCACTGTGCTCCAGCCTGGGAGACAGAGCCAGAACTTGCCTCAAAAACAACAATAAAAAGATGTTATTTAGAAATTTGGAGCTAAGCATGTTCTCACTTATAAGTGGGAGCTAAATGATGAGAACACATGGACACATAGAGGGAACAACACGCACGGGGGCCTTTTGGAGGGTGGAGGGTGGAGGGTGGGAGGAGGGAGAGGATCAGGAATAACTAATGGGTACTCAGCTTAATACCTGGGTGATGAAATAATCTGTACAACAACCCCCATGACACAAGTTTATCTATGTAACAACAAACCTGAACTTGTACCCCTGAACTTAAAATGAAAGTTAAAAAAATAAATAAAAGACATTTGGAGGCAAATACTAGAAAACAGCTAAAGGGATGGAAAGTCGCCCTGGGGGACAATACATTGTTGCCCCGGGGAATGAGAATTGGACTAGAAAAAGCTAGGCTAGAATTTTGCTGTTTTTTCATTATGTCTGCTTTTTATTATGATTTTTTACAACTCTCGATTATGGGAGAAGTGTATATATTCCACCAATCCAAGCTAAGGCACTTCCAGGTTGCAAAAATCCCTGAGTAGGGCTTGCAAAACTTAACCACATCATCCTGAAACTTCACATAGTTTCACTGTGTGGTTATACAATAGTTTTTAGCAGGCATGGTCACCTAGACCTGACATCTGGGTTCTGGGTAGAATTTCTTACACCATCATCACGAGACCCATCCCGTGACATTGCCCACAGACCCTAAAATAATGACTAATTAGCTCAGATGTACAGTTGAATTCCTGCTGTGAATTTGCAGGCATGCTATCCAGTTAAAGGTTGGGAGGGGCTGAGAGGGCTGCCCTGGGACTACCACATTCCCTCTTGTGGAGAAATTTAAACAGAAGCTAGATAAAGGCTTCAGGAGGATGTTATGGAGACTTTTAGATTCGGGATAGGGTTGGCAGAGATGGCTGTGAAGTCCCTCCACCCTGAGATTCTATGAAAGACTTTCTTCTTCAGGCCTTGCTTAGAATTGCTGCAAGTTAGTATTTAGGGCAAGGATTAGAACCCAGGAAGAGATGTGAATTATCTCTTTACCTCTCTTAGTTTTTCTAACAGCATTGAATATATTCCCACTGCATTTCAAATGTTCCTAGTGTGTTTGAAATGCATGTGTATTATCCATTATTGGCAATCTATGTTTTATATGTGATCATTTGATAAAACTTGACAAATGTGTTGTTCAAATTTTAATTTCTTGCCTGTTCAATTTCTCAGTTGTTTTAAGAAGTATGTGAAACTCAATTTCTTCTTGTAGTCATCTCAATTTTTCTTTATATATTTTGAGCCTATCTTATGTTCATGTACATTTAGAATTCTTATTTCTTCCTGATTTCTTCCTGATTTATTTGAAAACTATGTAGTGATCTTTGTTATCTTCACTAATATTCTCCTCTTTCATTTAAAATTAATACAGCTATGCCACATTTTTTGTTAGTATTTTCCTGATATATTTTTTCCATCCTTCTACTTTCAGCCTTTCTGTCTCATGTTCATACCTTCCTTCTGAGGTTATTTTCTTTCTTTCTGATGTACTTGAGAAGTTCCTTTCCCACTGTCAGCAATGGACAGATAATCTAGACAGAAAATCGACAAAGAAACATCAGACTTAAACTGCACCACAGACCAAATGGACCTAACAGTCATCTATAACACATGCTGCAGAATACACATTCTTCGGAACTGCACATGGAACATTCTCCAGGACAGAACATGTTAGGCCACAAAACAAGTCTTTGCAAATTTAAGAAGCTAGACACTGTATTGAGTATGTTTTATGGACAAAAGCATATAAATTAGAAATACACAAGAAGAAAAACTTCAGAAACTTTACAAATACATAGAAATTAAACAATATGCTCCTAAATAACCAATGGGTTAATGAAGAAGTTAGGAGGGAAATTTAAAAATTTCTTGAGACAAATGAGAATGGAAACACATCACACCAAAACCTGTGGGACACAGCAAAAGCAGTTCTGAAAGGAAGTTTATAGCAATAAGTACCTACATCAAAAAAAAGAAAGATTTTTAATAAACAACATAGTGATGCACCTCAAGGAACTAGTAAAGCAAGAATGAACTCAACCTAAAACTGGTAG
Organism: Piliocolobus tephrosceles; assembly: GCF_002776525.5. Taxonomy (NCBI): domain Eukaryota; kingdom Metazoa; phylum Chordata; class Mammalia; order Primates; family Cercopithecidae; genus Piliocolobus; species Piliocolobus tephrosceles. The sequence continues at coordinate 78,918,226 of NC_045439.1, forward strand.
GAGAAAGGGAGTAATAAAGCTCAGAGCAGAAATAAACAAAATAGAGATTAAAAAAACCACAACAATTCAAAAGGTCAGTGAAACAAAGTCATTTTTTTTGAAAAGATAAAATCAATAAACCTTTAGCTAGACTCAGAATAAAAGAGAGAAGACTTAAACATGTAGAATCAGAGATGAAAAAGGAAACATTACAACTGATATCATAGAAATACAAAAAATTGGACGACAGAGGCTTGGCAGAAAATTAAAGAAATAAAAATTTTAAAAAATACAAAAGATCAGCTGGGTGCAGTGGCTCTTGCCTGTAATCTCAGCATTTTGGAAGGCAGAGGCAGGAGAATCACTTGAGCACAGGAGTTTCAGACCAGCCTGGGCAACATGGTGAGACACGCCCCCTCCATCTCTACAAAAAAATTTAAAAATTAGCCAGGCATGGTGGCAGGTGCCTGTAGTCCTAGCTACTGAGGAAGTTGAGATGGGAGGATCCCTTAAGCCCAGGAGTTCCAGGCTACGGCCAGGCCACTGTACTCTAGCCTGGGTGACAGAGTGAGACCCTTTCTCTCAAAAAAGTTTTTTTAAGGAATGCAAAAGATCATAAGAGACTTACCCCACCCCCGCCATTTTGCCGTGCCTTTATAAAAATCGCAGATCATAAGTGACTATTATGAACAACTATATGCCAATAAATTTGACAACATAGTCGAGAAACAGATAAATTTCTTGACGCATACAACTGTCAAGATTAAATAAAGAAGAAATAGAAAATCTAAACAGACCAATAATGAGCAGAGAAATCAAATCAGTCATAAAAAGGCTACGATCAAAGAAAACCCAGGATCTGATGGCTTCGCTGCTGAATTCTAACAAACATTTAAAGAAGAAAGAATACAAATCCTCTTCAAACTATTCCAGAAAATTGAAGAGGAGGGAATACTTCCAAACTCATTTTACAAGGCCAGCATTATTCCGATTCCAAAACCAGACAAGAACGTAACAGAAAAGGAGGAAACTACAAGCTGTAGACCTGATGAACACAAATGCAAAAATCCCCAAGATACAAGCAAACTGAATTCAACAGCACATTAAAAGGATCGTTCACTGTGATCAAGTGGGATTCCTCCCAGAGATACAAAGATAGTTCAACACATGCAAATCAGTATATGTGATGCACCACATTAACAGAAAGGACAAAGCCATATGATCATTTCAACCACTGCAGAAAAATCATTTGACAAAATTCCAACATCCTCTCATGATAAAAACTTTCAACAAATTAGGTATAGTTAGAATGTACCTCAACACAATAAAGACCATACATATATGACAAACCCACAACGAACATCTTACTGAATGGAGCAAAGTTGAAAGCTTTTCCTCTAATATCAGGAAAAGACAAGGATACCCACTTTTACCACTTCTATTTGACATAGTACTTAAAGTCCTAGCCAGAGCAATTATACAAGAGAAAGAAAGAAAAAACATGCAAATTGGAAAAGAAGAATTCAAATTGTCTCCGTTTGTGGACAACATGATCTTGTATATAGAAAGCCCTAAAGACCACCAAAAAACTGTTAGAACTAATAAACAAATTAAATAAAATTGCAGGATACAAAACCAACATACAAAAATCAGTAGTATTTCTATACACTAATAGTGAACTATCTGAAAAAGAAATCAAGAACGTGATTCTATTTACAACAGTTACCAAAAAATAAGTTACATAGGAATAAACTTAACAAAGGTGAAATATCTCTACACTGGAAACTATAAAATAATGATGGAAGAAATTATAAAAGGCACAAATAAAGGGAAAGATATCCTGTGTTTATTGACTGGAAGAATAAATATTGTTAAAATGGCCACACTACCCAAAGCAATCTACAGATTTAATACAAACTATCAAAGTACCAATGAAATTATTTACAGAAATAAAAGAAATAGTTCTAAAAGTCAAATGGAACTACAAAAGATACCAAATAGCTGAAGCAGTCCTGAGCAAAAAGAACAAAGCTATAGGCATCACACTACCTGACTTTAAAATACACAAAGCTATAGAAACGGAAACACCATGGTACTGGCATAAAAGCAGATATATAGACCAATGAAACAGAATAGAGAGCACCTTTGGGGAAAAGACAGTCTTTCCAATAACTGATGCTGGGAAAATGGGATATTCACATGTTGAAGAATAAGACCAGACCCCTACCTCTTATCGTATGCAAAAATCAACGCAAAATGGATTAAATACCTAAATGTAAACTTGAAACTCTGAATTTACTAGAAGAAAACATAGAGAAAATGCTTCATGACATTGGACTAGATAAAGATTTTTTAAATAAGACCTCAAAATAACACTTAAAAACAACAAAAGAAAAACATAGGCAAAGGGGGTTACATCAAATTAAAAAGCTTTTGCATAGCAAAGAAAAGAATAAACAGAATGAAGAGGCAACCTATGGGATGGGAGAAAATATTTGCAAACCCTGTACATCTGACAAGGAGTCAATATCCAGAATAAATAATGAACTTAACAGCAAGACAAAAATAAAAATACAGATAAAAAAATGAACCAAAGACCCAAATAGACATTTCCCAAAAGAAGATATCCAAATGGCTAACAAGTGTGTGGAAAAATGTTCAACATCACTAATCATCAGGGAAATACAAATCAAAACCCTAATGAGAATGGTTATGAATGCCTATTATAAAAAGTTAGAATGTCTATTATAAAAAGGACAAAAGAAAACAAGTCTAGAAAAGGATAAACTTACACACCGGTGGTGGGATTCTAGGACAGACTTACACACTGATGGTGGGATTATAAATTAGTAGAGCCATTATGAAAAACAGTATGGAGTTTCCTCTTTAAAAACAAAATAAAGCAACTGCATGATCCAGGAAGTCCACTACTGGGTATATACCCAAAGAAAACTGAATCAGTATGTCAAGGAAATATATACACTGCCATGTTTATTTCAGCACTATTTATAATAGCCAAGATATGGAACCAACCTAAATGTCCAACAAAGAATGAATGAGTAAAGAAAATGTTAAAACAATGGAATAATAGCCATGAAAAAGAATGAAATTCTATCGTTTATGACAACATGGATGAACCTGGAGGACATAATGTTAAGTGAAATAAGCCAGACACAGAAAGAAAAATACCACATAATATCAGTCATGTTGAATCTAAAATAAAAAGTTTATATCATAGAAGTAGAGAAAACAGTGGTTACCAGAGACTGGGGGTAGGGAACAAGGAAGGGAGAATGGCAAGAAGTTGATCAATGGGTACAAAGTTACAATAAGATAGGAGAAATGAGATCGGATATTCTATTACACAGTAAGGTGACTGGTTAGTACTAAGGTATTATATGTTACCAAATAGTCAAAAGACATGTTATTGAATATTCCTACCACAAAGAAATGATAAATTCATGAGGATGGATATGCTATTAATAACTACATGGATTTGATCATTGTATGACATATACATATATTGAAATATCAAATTGTGTCCCATAACTATGTATAATTACAATGTGTCAATTTAAACATGAAAATAATAAAAATCCAAAAAATAAGAAGCTTTTCAAAGTAAACATATGTCGGAAGTTAATTCCTTCAGTTTGTCTGAAAAACTTTTTTAAATTTATTTTTTACTTCACTCTTAAAGGATAACTATTCTGGGTATAGATTTATAAATTGGTGATTATTTTCTTTCAGTGTTTTGAGGTATTATTCCATTGTCCTGTTTTTATTGTTGTTGAGAAATCAGCCTTTGGTCTAAATATTCCATTGAAAGTAAAGTAATCTGTTCTTTTTACTCTCTGTTGATTTCCTTTCCCTTTCCCTTTCCTTTTCCCTTTCCCTTTCCCTTTCCTTCCTTTGGGGGGAGTACTTTTAAAATCGTTTCTTTAACTTGATGTTGTATATTCTCACTACAGTGCGTCTAGGTTAAGATTTGTTTGCATTTATGCTGCTTGAGATTCACTGGGGTTCCTGAATCTAAAGATTCATGAGTCTAATGAATTCTGGAAAAGTTTCAACTATAATCTCTTCAAAATATTGCCTCTCCCCATTACCTCCTGCAACTCTCATTAGATATATTTCAAACTTCTCAAACTGTGCTCTACGACTTTTGATTTCTATTTCCTGTTTTCTATTTCTGTATCACTTGAGTTGCATTCTAGTTAATTCCTTCAGCCCTGTTATTCACTACACGAAGTTTCTTTTCAGCTATGTCTAATCTGTTGTTTAAGCTGTCATTGAATTTCTAATTTTAGTTTCTAAGTATTTAATGTAGTTTCAAAAAATGATTTCTATCTATTTTTGATAACTCTTATTCCTCATCATGATTTTAATAGCTCTCATTTTTTCTTTAACTATGTTAAACAGTTACATTAGTTTTTAATTGTTCTAATATACCCCGTCTTTGTAAATATAATTCTGTAGTCTATTATTTTGTCTACCTCTAACTCATGATGGGTTTTTTTTTAATGAGTATGGTGATGTTTTTTGTTTCTTTGTTTGTTTTTAACTTTTAAGTTGAGGCGTACAAGTTCATGTTTGTTACATAGGTAAACCTGTATCATAGGGGTTTGTTATCAAACAGATTATTTCATCACCTAGGTATTAAGACTAGTACTCATTAGTTATTTTTCCTGATCCTCTCCCTTTTCCCACTCTTCACCCTCTGGAATGCCCCAGTGTGTGTTGTTCCCCTCTACGTGTCCGTGTGTTCTCCGGTGATATTTTTTAAATGAGAGCTCCAGTACTTTGGAAGTTTGTCCTTAGAAATTCACTGAAGCCTGGGTTTAATCAAGTTGTTCTTCTCTGCAAAGATCTGTGCTCTGTGCTCGCTTCTGTGACATGTCTAGAGGCCTTTCCAACCTGAGAATGCTTTAAATGCATTGTGTGTGTGTGTGTGTGTGTGTGTGTGTGTGTGTCTGCGTGCGCGTGCATGTGTCCTATAGAATTTCAACTCCAAACTATGATTTGGGTTAGGAATTTCAGGACACTTAATTTCTTTCTACCTGAGGCAAGTCTCATAATCTGCTTCTATGAGGTGTTTCTTTGTTTTGTATTTTGTTCACTAAGGGTATTACCTTTCAGGGTCTAACTTTATGTAGAGGTCTGGACCTGACTCATCTTGTATGGGACCTGTGCTTTTTCTCCTGTGCCCTTTTTTCATAGGCCACCAGGGATTGACAAATGTGCAACCTTTGGCTTCAGTGCTTTCTCACACTCTCAATTTATGCTTTCTTGTTTCTTGATTTGAGGCCTCTGAGGATTTTCCTAATTTTCTTGCCATATCAACTACTCGTCTGATGACTGTGACTTTAATGAATATATATAGTTATATATATATGAATATATTTTAATATTTTAAAATATATTGTACCAGGATTAATTTTTGCCATTTAGCTTAGCGTATTTCTTTCACTCTTGATTTCTTTCTTTTACTCCCTCTCTCCCTCCTCTCCTCTGTTGTCATTTTTTCTTTCTCATTATTTCATTTTTCTTTTTTGTCATTCTATTTTTCTTTTCACATGCCCTTGATATTTTCTTTTTTCCCTCTTTCTTGTCCTCTTACTATTCTTGCTCTTGCTCTTTCTTGCTCTTTATTTCATTTTATTTTTTCTATCATTTTCTATCTACCTTTTTCTATCATTCATGCCATTTTTCAAAGAAAAGCCCCCAGAATTGTTTTTGATTTAATACAGAGTATGTTTTAGTAATCTCTTTTTATAAAATTAGTTTGACTATCACTAATTAGGACAATGAGGTTCTGTGTCGTTGGAATGAAGTACTATTTATTGACTATAATGCTTTTCATATACTAAGTGCTCAATAAATGTTTTTGTTTGTGAATGAAACTTTATTAAATATTCTGACTCTGCTATGGTGAACACATTGTGAGATCCAAATGTTGCCAAGTAGACTGTACCTGTGACTCAGTCAAGCCTAACCCAAACTGACAGAGAAATTGATGGAATGTTAATTGATAGCAGCTGGATGACTGGCATGAGCACAGCCACAGGAAAGGGCCAAAGATCTCTCAGTGAATATAAAACTTACATTTATCAAAGGACCCAGAGGCTTTTTAATGAGAATGATCTCTGGTTAAAATTAGAGTGAAAGGGAAATAAAGATAGTAATTTGGGGACTTTGGGTTCTAGCATATTTTCCACTTAATAGCCACTGACTTAGAAAATGAAACTCATGGAATTCTCATAATAGTGGTGACTTGGCTTTAATGATCCTGAAACCCCAGTAGGTGGGTTCATGACTTGTTGGTTAGCAACAATGGAAAATATACCAAGTGGAGAAAACAGGAATAAGTCCTCAAATTTAAAATATCATTATCAGTGTTTGGGCTGATAGAAAACAGGTTGTGGATACTGAATTTGCCTGTTAGGGTGGGCTGAGCAGGGGTAGCTTATTCATTGGAACTGAAAACAACTCTAGATGGATTTGAGGGGAATAAGATCAGAGTTTTTGTGGATCACAAGCTGGCTGTACATCAGTAAAGACCTCCCATTGTATGAAAAATTCTAAGTTAATACTGGAATAAGTGACAAGGCTAAACCTATCATAGGTCCTAGGATGTGTTTTGATGGGGACCCTCCAGGAAAATGTCCTTTTGGGGCTTGAGAGTTCCCCAGAGAAATTAGTGATCACCTTGTCCACTAAATGAGGTCTCTGGTCTCTTACTATAAAACTGGCTGATGCAACTTGATTGTAATATACTAGTTTGACTTCGGGTATGTTCAAAATATTAAAGCATGATAGTGTTTAACTATATACTGATGAATTGTTTTATCTATTTGCCCTCCCCAATATACAGCTGTATTTCTGTAGCATTTTATAGCAAATTCTTGAAATTATTGCATTTTATCTGTAAATACTTCAGAATATTGGCTACCTCTGAGAAGGGTTAAGGTTATATCTGGTTGATCCAATAGAGGATGCCACAAGTCATGAGCCTGGTCTATGATACTTCTTCCTCATCTGCTAATGCTAACATATGCATAGTAATTTCTATATGTGTGTCAGGAACATTTTAAGTGCTTCACATTTTTTAACACTCCGACAAACTTGGAGGGAGTCCATTTTCTTAGGGTCCCATAGGCTATCAGAACAACTCTACCTACATATCCATCAATATATGCTCCACTCTGTTAAAAGTGCTGGAAACTGCAACCCTTTGGTTCTGTTTGGCTAGCATTTCTCTTTTTTTCATTTTCACTGTGGCTCAGAGGATGAAGGTGACTTACTGCTTGCTTGTGTCTTACCTATACATGAAAAGTGTTTCTCTGGATAAAAGATCATTCATTCAGAAGACAAATAGCTGTTTTCGTTCTTGGAATCTGAAAGATATTTCTTTTTTTTTTTTTCGAGACGGAGTCTTGCATTGTTGCCCAGGCTGGAGTGCAATGGTGTGATCTTGGCTCACTGCAACATCCGCCTCCCAGATTCAAGCAATTCTCTTGCCTCAGCCTCCCGAGCCGCTGGGATTACAGGTGCCCACCACCATGCCTGGCTAGTTTTTTGTATTTTTAGTAGAGACGGGGTTTCACTGTGTTGGCCAGGCTGGTCTCAAACTCCTGACCTCGTGATCTGCCCGCCTCGGCCTTCCAAAGTGCTGGGATTACAGGCCTAAGCCACAGCACCCGACCGGAACCTGAAAGGTATTTCTTCACCAGATTTGTATTTGAAGACATCTTTAATTTTTTTTTTTTTTTTAACCATTAAACAGTATTTACTTCAGTTGTGGGCTCTGCTTCTCTGGGATGATTATGAAGAAATGGAAGACGGCATGTTGAACCATACAAATTTAATTTGGAATTTACCAGCTTGCTTTCCTTTGAAGGTGCAAGGAAAGTAAATCAGTAGGGTACATTACTATATCCATATACTAGAAATTGTTACCTACTATGGTATTCTTTTAGGTTGGAATATTTTAGACTGGAAAAGGAGTCTTTTGCAACCTTGTAATCCAAGAAAGTTTGACCACTGGTGTTTTGATTCAAAAATAAATTTTGAGAGTTATTTGGATTTTCAGGAGAACAGATGAAGAAATGGTGTAGTGTTTTAAACACATTATTTTGTAGTTAAAAATTATGAATATAAAGTCTGGTCTCTTAGAATTCAGGTGTACAAAGAAGAGTCTTTCCTTAGAAACAGGCCTTGAGCAGAGACCAAGCTGCAGGAAAGATGGCCCTGTGCTGCCTCCCTAGAGGGCAGGGACAATGAGGGGGACTCTGTATTCTGACAGGTACCAATATCACATGCTACCACAATTGAGATAACTTTAAAATAAACTTTGATATCTGATAGACACATTTTTTTGCCCAGATACTTCCTGGCTATTATTGCATACTTTGTCCAGAAGAAAAATTTAATCATTAGTTAAAATTTTTAAATGGTGTTTGAATTCTATGGAATTTATTATTAATTAGGTACAACTGACATTTTTGCATTGATGAATTTTTCAATTTGAGACATACTACATTTGTCCTTTTAATTTTTTATGTTTTTAGACAAGTTTTCTTGTATTGCTTTTGTTTTCTTTATATTGCTCCTGCATATTCCTTAAGTTTATTTGTAGGTATTATACATTTTATGTTGTTTTCTACATTGTTATTTCTAGTGGACTAATATTGGTATTATAAGAAACCTATTGGCTGGGCATGGTGGCTCCAGCCTATAATCCCAGCACTTTGGAAGGCCAAGGCGGGTGAATCACTCAAGGCCAGGATTTCAAGACCAGCCTGGCCAACATGGTGAAACCCTGTCTCTACTAAAAATACAAAAATTAGCCGGGCATGGTGATGCGTGCCTGTAAGCCCAGCTACTCAGGAGGCTGAGGTAGAAGAATCACTTGAACCTGGGAGGTGGAGGTTGTGGTGAGCTGAGATCACCCCACTGCACTCCAGCCTGGGTGACAGAGTAAAACAGAAACAAAACAAAACAAAAAGCCTATTGATTTTTATGTATTAATTAGTACGATACTGGTTGCTTATTAGTTTTAATAGTGTTTCAGTTGTTTTTCTTGTTCTTCCAGAAAGGCAGTTATCAGAAGTAAATAATAATGATTTTTGCCTTTTCCTTTCCAAAATATGTATTCCTTGTTTTCTTAGCATATATGATTGTGTTGGCTAGCATATACGTTGTATCTAGAGTGATATTAAATCATATGGCAAACAGGATTCATTCTTGCTTTATATCTGATTGAAAGGGAAATGTCTTTGCAGCAGTATTCTCAAAGTTCCTGAAGATACTGTTTAAAAAACAGTAGTCAAATATATTTTGGAAACACATATTAATATGTTAAGTGTTCTGAAATATCTGTAGTAAAGAGATTTGTTTACATGTGATTAATTTATTGTTACCATTTCCTAAATGTACTTAATAATTTAAGAATAAACCATTAATGTATCCCTTCTTTTTTATGAGACAGGGTCTTTGTCTTGCTCACGCTATAGTGCAGTGGTGTGATCATAGCTCACTGCAGCCTTAACCTCCTAGGATCAAGTGATCTGCCACATCAGTCTCCCAAGTAGTTGGGACTACAGGGATATACCATCGGGCTCAGCTTATTTTTTATTTTTGGTAGATACGGGATCTCACTATGTTGTCCAGGCTGGTCTCAAACTCCTAGGCTCAAGTGATCCTCCTGCCTTGGTTTCCCAAGTTGCTGGGATTACAAGCGTGAGCCACTGTGCCTGACCCCTTCTTTTTTTTTTTTTAACACAATAACTATAACCTTACTTAACCAATGCTCTACATATTGAAACATGCTATTGGACATTGGTTGGAAACAATTTTTTTTTTTTTTGAGATGGAGTTTTGCTCTTGTTGCCCAAGCTGGAGTGCAATGGCATGCTCTTGGCTCACCTCGACCTCCGCCTCCCAGGTTCAAGTGATTCTCCTTCCTCAACCTCCCGAGTAGCTGGGATTACAGGCGTGCACCACCACACCCAGCTAATTTTGTATTTTTAGTAGAGAGGGTGTTTCTCTATATTGGTCAGGCTGTTCTCGAACTCCTGACCTCAGGTGATCTGCCTGCTTTGGCCTCCCAAAGTACTAGGATTACAGGCATGAGCCATCATGCCCAGTGGAAACGATTTTAAAGACCATTTAATATAAATTTATTTGATTCCTATTTTATTAGTAAATGCCAAATTTTACCAAATGAATTTTTAGTAATCAAGATGCTTGAAATGTCTTTTTTCCTTTGATCAATGTGATCAAAATATTGCTATATTTTTTGGTATTAAACTATTTTTGAATGTTTAAAACCATTCTGGCCAGGTGTAGTGGTTTACGCCTGTAATCCCAGCACTTTGGGAGGCTGAGGCAGGCAGATCATGAGGTGAGGAGGTCAAGACCAGCCTGACCTACATGGTGAAACCCCATCTGTACTAAAATTACAAAAATTAGCTGGGTGTGGTAGCACGTGCCTGTAATCCCAGCTACTCGGGAGGCTGAGGCAGGAGAATTGCTTGAACCTGGGAGGTGGAGGTTGCCGTGAGCTGGGATTGCGCCACGCCACTGTACTCCAGCCAGGGTGACAGAGCGAGACTCTGTCTTGAAAAAAAAAAAAGAAAGAAACCATTATTCTATGACCATAGGGTTTCATTCCTTTAATATTCTTCCATATTTCATTTGGTAATAATTTATTTAAGATGTTTAGGTCGATAGATCTTAACGATAACAGCCAGGCATTAATGATCTAGGATACTTAGATACAAGTAGCCTGCTAACTCTTTCTAATTATGTTACCAAAAGTAACCAAGACATTGGTACCTAAATCCAAAATACTGAGTTATATTCAAGTTATATTCTTGATATATATTAATATAATCCCACTTGATATTTTTTCTGTAATTCACATCTTTTCCAACAAAAGACTTGATGTGAAGTTTCATCAGAAAATTAAAGAGAATTTCAGTTATCTTCACTATCAATTGCATAATTATATATTTTAAATCCCTGACATAGAAAAATTACATATTTTATCCAATTTTACTCAGTTTTAAAAATAAAGATTAGGAGAAGATAAGGGAATTGCTAATGGTTTGTTAATCATCTGTGGCAAACCGTGCTTGTCAAATGATGACTTAAATAAGTAAAAACGTTCTGGGAGAAATAAATGTATTATGTAACAGCAAGTCTTCACTAGATTCTGAAATAAACAGAAAATCAAATTATTCCGATATCTTTTTTGGAAGAAATATTTCTTTGCACATTCACAGGGGAAGCCACGTGGGACCTGGTAGCATATCTGCTTGGTTAATTGGTGTTTGAGATTCATATAGCTACCTCCTCCCATTATGTGATAGGATGCCAAGATTCCTTAATAACTGCCGATGTCAATTTTTTATTGTTTTGGTTTTTCTTGCTATATGTCTATGAATAAGAAAAAAAAATCAACACATTTTAACAAAATCCTATACATGTGTTAAAAAAAAAAAAAAAATTAAAGCCGAAAGTGCTGAATCTAGGCCTTCGCTTAATAATAATCACATATATATGATGAGAATTTTGGAAACATTTCAATTGCAGGTTCAACTTGGATAGCATTATTAGTACATGTAATTATAACCTACATGCCAGTGAGCACAAATGGGTAACCAGTAACTTGTGAACTTCTGTTGCTGATTATATCTGTAAGATTTGAGTGCAAATAACAGAAATCTCCCAGTAGTAGAAGACCCCATCCACCATGTTCCTCCTCCGTCCCCACAGATCACTTTTAATATTTCTATGTGTCCTTCCCCCATTTTCTGTAGGTCTTTGCTTTTAACCACCCACACCTTTCCAGAGGACTGCCCTCGGGTTCCTGGAGCCACTTTGTCTGCAAGCACAGGCGTCCCCTGCGCCCCACAGTATAGTTCATACCCAGTGACGACAGTGTGAGGGTTTGACAGCCCAGCTGTCTTACCTCAATTTAGGACAGCCTCTGAGCTGTAATTTCCCCTCCAGAGCACTTCTGAAGGATCTGGCTGGGTAGCCCTAAAATTGCACCCTCACTTGACTTTTTCCGTTTCCTAATCCCACCTCCTTCATCTCCTGAGTGGTTTTTCCTGGAAGCACTTCCTTAATCAATCATTGGCACATAAATCTTCATCTCAGAGTCTGCTTCCAGGAAAACTGACCCAAGACACAGCATTAAGTATTTTCTTTAGAAGAAAGGGATCTAATGCAGGGAATTGGGTGCTTATAAAATCATTGGAAGGGAACAGGAATCAGAGGCCAACGTTAAGCTTCAGAATATCCTGCCATAATCAGAGGGCTGGTGTATTAGTCCATTCTCACACTGCTATAAAGAAATACACAAGACTGGGTAATCTATAAAGGAGACATGTGTTTAATTGACTGTCAGTTCCACATGGCTGGGGAGGCCTCAGGCAACTTAGTCATGGCGGAAGGTGAAAGCGAAGCAAGTACCCTCTTCACAATGGCAGGAAAGAGAAGAGTGAGGAGTGAAGGGGGAAGAGCGCCTTATAAAACCATCGGATCTCGTGAGAACTCACTCATTATCACAAGAACAGCATGGGGGAGCCACCCCCATGATCCAATCACCTCCCACCAGGTGTCTCCCTAGACACGTGGGGATTATAGGGATTACAATTCAAGATGAGATTTGGGTGGGGACACAGCCAAACCATATCAGCCAGGAAGCTGCTGTCAGCACGGGCACAACTACCTCCCAGTAGCCAAAGCTGGTGACTAGACAGCAGAACACAGCGCCTGGCTACTATCTTGTAGAAGCTATGTCTTTAAGACCTTGATTCCAGCTATAACCCCTAGCATCCACAGTAAATTTGCATCTGACTTAGTTCCAGCTTCCTCATCTTGCAGCTGCAGATAACTTGCTATTTTAAATGTAGAATCCAGCTGCAAGGGAATATGGGAAATGTAGTTTTACTTTCCGGTCTCTGCAGCTTAAGAAGACGCCCTAGAAGAAAGATGGAAGCTGGTTGCCAATTGCTGATAATCACAGCTCTAGGGATAAGAGGAAATGAGTTAACATACAGTCACTTCAGGGACCTTGGTCATAGTGGGTTTTTGCCTGGAACATGTGTCTGCTACCCTCAATTCCTACTCTACCCCAGAGCTGGCTAATTGATATTTATCTTTAGTTTTAGATGAGTGTTTCTCAAACTGCAGATATCACTAATCGAAGGGTCATAAAATCAATATAGTAGGTATTTACCACCAAGATGGGAAAAAAGTATAGAATCTAAATCATATTTCTTAGTGTAAGATGGTCATGGTCAAAAGACTTGAAAAACATTCATTTGAATGCAACTCCTCAATTCCCTAGTATTTTAAGTCTAAGTGTGATGCCTTTCTTGAAAACACTGTAATTTACTCATTACAGTTCTTATCACACACACATGACCATGTGTGCATGTGTGTGTGTGTTTGGGTGTGTTAAATGTCTGTGCTCTCCAGCTCCCAGAGGTCAGGTACTGTGCTCATCTTGCTATCTGTAACCTTGGCACCAGGTCTGTCACAGGTTTTATACTTGTTTTTTACGTATCTCTTGAATGAATAAAGGAGAAAATGATTGTTACGAACTTTTGTATTACTTAGCCACTCTTAGGATTAATAAGTAGACTTAAGGCTCAGAGAAGACTTTGAGCAAGTGCATAAGCTAGAAATAAGATTAGTAATGGGGGCACTGAAGCAAAGTAAAAAAATATCCCAGCACAGATCAATCAGGTAATACAGAGCAAGAGCATCATGGAACCCACAAGGGTGAAACTCTAACTAGCCAGCATGGAAATCACTCCTGTAGCCTCACTGCAAAGGCTTGTTGCCTGCTTCTTAGCAGAGAATAGGAAGCACGCAGGAAACTCTTTCCAAACATGTACGTATAGTTCACTGAGTAGAGATTTCATTTGAGTGTGGATTCAGTTTTTCTCAACAAGTCTTTATACAATTCTCAGTAAGTCTTGAATTAATGAATTCCTTAATGATAATTATGTGTAGATTCCTTTGCTGACACACCTATTTGACTAGAGAGTGAAGAATCTCATGAGTAAAGCCAGTAAACAGGCCCTTACCCCTTAGAGAATTTTGCTGGGGGAGGTGTGTGTATAACTGCTGTGTTATTTAATGAAATGTACTGATGGCTAATTGAGTAATAGTATGATAAAGTATTAAAAAATAAATTAATAAAGCCAGCAGAATTCTTACAACAACTCTGGAAGATTTTAGACACTTTTTGTAGATCAGAAAGCTCAGACACAGGGAGAACAAGTAACTAACTTGCTCAAGGTAGTAGAGGTGGTGCACAGCAGTGAGGACTCAAACCCAGATCTGTCTCATTCCCAAACTATGCTCTCAACCACTCTGGCAGAGCAAGTGGTGACTAATTGTCTAATCCTTTTTCTAGCCCTTAATTATTGCTTTCTGCTTCTTTGTGGCATGAAATTTATTTTAATTTTTCCTGAGGTTGATGGCCCATGACATAGATTCCACACTCATATACTAAATTTGCAAAAATTGCATGGATGGCCAAGAAAAACTTCCCTTTCAGATTGCAATCACTTGGAAACATTTCCTTTACTGTCTTGAGTTTGCATTTATGGCTGGAATGCATAAGCATTCCTAGTTACTCTGCTTGTTCATTTATTTTTAAAAATGTGTTCTGTACTTAACTATGTTACAGGCAGAGTTCTAGACATTGAGGATATTGACAAAGTCCCTGCTCTCACAGATTTTCATTCTAGTTGGGGGAAACAGACAACTAAATTTAAATTTGAAGTAGGTAACATGAAAAGTAGTCATAACTACAATAACCCAGCAATGTTGGGAGACAATGACAGCTGTTTATGTGTGTGAATGTGTAATATATATTTTGTTGGGTAGTCGAGGAAGGCTTTTATGATAAAGTGGCTGCTGCGTTCTTGTGTTTTCCCACTGCTATAAAGAACTACCTGAGACTGCGTAATTTACAAAGAAAAGAAATTTAATTGACTACAGTTCTGCAGGCTTAATAGGAACAGGCCTCAGGAAACTTACAATTATGGCAGAAGGTGAAGAGGAAGCACCCGGTGGCAGGAGATAAAGAGCAAGGGGGGAAATGCCACACACTTTTAAACCATCAGATCTTGTGAGAACTCTCTCACTATCATGAGAGCAGCATGGGGGAAATCTTCCCCTACAATCCAATCACCTCCAACCAGGTCCCTCCCCCAACATTGGGAATTACAATCCAACATGAGATTGGGTGGGGACGCAGAGCTAAACCATATCAGTGGCATTTGAACAGAGACCTGAAAAAAGTGAGGGAGAAGAGTCCTGTGGGTATGTGGAGCAACACCTTCCAGGCAGAGAGACCAGCAAGTGTAAAGGCCTTGGGGTAGAAGTGCACTTGGTTTGTCTGAGAAACAGCAAGGAGGCCTGTGTGATGACAGTGAAGTGAGTGAAGGGAAAAATGGTAGAGATGAGTTAACGGCAAGGTTGTGTAGGGTCTTGTAGGCCCTGCTAAAGATTTTAGTCTTTTTCAGAGTGAGACCTTATATTTAATAATGAGAAATAATATACTCTAAATTACTTTTCAGAAGGATCATTCCAGATGCTGGGAGAAGAATCCAATACAGGGAAGCAAAGATGGGAGGTGGGAGCTAGACCTGAGAGGAGGCTATGGCAGTACCCTTGGATTGTCATGGACTGGATTAGTATAGTAATAAAGGAGCTGGAGAAAAGACATAGTAGTCTACATATAGTTTGAAGATAAGCTTATAGGAATGTCTTATGTATTCCTGTGATACTAGATAAAGAGAGAAATCAATAATGACTCCAAGATGCTTGCTCTGAGAATCTTGGAGAATGAAGCTGTCATTTACTGAGAAGAGGAAGACTATGGAATGAGCAATTCTTTTTTTCCTGGGGCAGGGGAGAGGAGTAGTGAAATCAAGCATTTGGTGTTGCTCATGTTAAATTTGAAATGTCTATTGCTGTCCAAAAGGAGCTTTAGATATGCAGTTCTGGTGAGTGAACAGGGCTGGAGAAATTTCAGTTAGGAGTTGTCAGCATAGAAATGAGGCTGAATGAGATCATCTGGTAAGCAAATATAAATAGAGGAAGGATGAGAGTCTTAAGATTGAGCTCTTGATACCACAGTCAGAAAGATGAGGATGAACCAGCCATTGTTTCTGAGAAGGAGTAGACAGTGGTGGAGGAGGAAACCCAGAAAGTGTAGCATCCTGAAAACCAAGTGAAGAAAGTGTTTCATGAGGACTGAGAGATTTAGTAGAATGGGTTGGATGATTGGGGACTGACCATTGGATTTGACAACACTGAAATTGTTGACAACTTTGATAAGAGTTATTTATGGCAATAGTGGCATTGAAAGAATGAGAGGAGGAGTGGAGATGGCAGGTAGAGATCGCTCTTTCTAGGAGTTTTCCAGAGAAATGGGCTGGAGAAAAGTACTGATAGAGACTTTAATTTGCTTTTTAAAGATAAAAAAGTTTGCTTGTTAATGGTATTTATCTAGTAGAGAGAAGAAATTTGGCCTTAGTATGAATTGTCTACCTTTAAAAAAATGCTTTTTTTAGAATTGGGGACTCACTGTCATCCAGGCTAGAGTGCAGTGTCATGATCATAGCTCACTGTAACTTCAAACTCCTGAGCTCAAGGAATCCTCCTACCTCAGCATTCTAAGTAGCCCTGATTACAAGCATACAGCACCATGTTCAGGTACTTTTAAAAAACTTTTTAGAGATGGAATCTCACTGCATTGTCTAGGCTGATTTTGAAATCCTGACCTCAAGTGATCCTCCCACCTTGGCATCCCAAAGCACTGAGATTACAGGTATAAGCCACTCCACCTGGCCACTGGTTTTTAAATTCTACTTTTTGTAGTAACCCATAGCTGTTAACAATTATGGCTTATTTATGACTTGGTTCTTTCTCTAAGCTTGAGGAGAACGTATCATTCCAAGTCATTTTAGTTGGATGAGAGCTTTGAGGCCTAGAGATAGCTTACATTTACATTCTTAGCACAGTTACTCAGCTTCTGCTTTACCTGAGAGATTTTTGATGACCATAAACTTTTTCACTCTGCTAACCATGAAATTATCCATTTCCATCTATCATTTCGCATTGTAGCCTTAAAAAGTAATAAAGAAATATAGATTTCAGGTAATTTTTTTTTTTTTTTTTGAGACAGACTCTTGCTTTGTCACATAGGCTGGAGTGCAGTGGCGCAATCTCGGCTCACTGCAACCTCTGCCTCCCGGGTTCAAGCGATTCACCTGCCTCAGCCTCCCAAATAGCTGGGATTACAGGCGCCTGACACCATGCCTGGCTAATTTTTATATTTTTAGTAGAGACAGTGTTTCGACATGTTGGCCAGGCTGGTTTCAAACTCGATTTTAGGTAAATTTTAAAGACATATCTACGCTAAGAATCCTCTTGGTCCTTTTCTAGTTATAAAAGAATGTTTTTCTCCTTAATACAAAAGTATTTTGTTTTTCTCTATCATGAGATATTTAGCTGATAAATGTCCACCGATTGAATTCCTGAATTTGTATACAACTGGTATCCTTGCCAACAGTGAATGCAAGACTTCCAGATCACTTGCAAATCAGGCTCTTTTGAAAGATCTCCGTCATTGTCTTTTCTGGAAACATATTAAAAACCATGTTTAATCAGAACCAAAGACAGTTTTATTTTCTGTTGAAAGAAAATTAACACTTCTTATCAATGTTAGTGGGTTGTGATAAAGATTCACTATTCCCACTGTTTTTCATTAATGGTCAAGTTTGTTTCTGACTTCTCTTTTACTTAATCCCCTGTGGCATAGAGTCAAGTTCATATTTTTTAACATACAACTATTTTCTTTACACTCCAGGAAATGTGAACTGTGTGTCACATCCAGTAAAACATGGTGCCTCCACCATGGAGTCTGCTTTATTTGAACATTTAATTTTTGCTTTTCAGAGTGTTATAATTTTACCTTTCTTGTCCAAACTAAGGCAAAATGAGTGGTTATTTTGAGTCTTCTTATTCTAATATTAGATTTCCCAAACTAAATTCCCTCTTTACAATGCACAATTCTAGATTTAAATATGATGTAAAAAATTCTACTGTCTTTGTATGCTGATTTAATGTTTCTCCTGTGTTAAAAGCAAGATTGAAAACGGACATGCAGATGGACACAGCCAAAGAATCAATGAGCTTGAAGATATGGCAATGGAAACTTCCTAACCTGAAATGGAAAGAGAACAAAGAAGAATAATGCAAAAGTCAATATACATTTAAAGGACCAGGATAAAAGAAAAAAAAAAACCCAACCAGAACAGAACACCTAAAATCTGTGGGACAGTATCACAATATGTGTATACATGCAATCAGGAATCCCAGAGGGACACCAAACCACAGGTTCAGAAGCTCAGAAAATAACAAGCAGGATAAATAACAAAAGTCTACACTTACACATATTATAGTCAAACGGCGACAAAGAGAAAATCTGGCAAGAAGCTAGGGTAAAAACAAACAAAACAAAACAAAACAAAACAAAAAAACCGAAAACCTCATCTACAGAGGAACAAGGATAAAAATTACAACAGACTTCTCATCAGAAATTATGCAAGAAGAACATGAAGTTTTTAAAGTGATGAAAGAAAAAATCCTTAGGAACCTGGAGTTCTTTTTCTTTTTTAACTTTTAATTTTTGTGGGTACACAGTAGGTGTATATATTTATGGGGTGTTTGGGATATCTTGATACAGGCATATATGTGTAATAATCACATCTGGGTGTATGCGTTTCCATCACCTCAAGCATTTATCCCTTGTGTTGCAAACAATCCACTTACATTCTTTAGTTATTTTAAAATTTATGATTAAATTATTACATCACCATGTTGTACTATCAAATACTAGATCGTACTCATTCTTTTTAAACTATTTTATGTACCCATTAACCATCTCCACTTTCCTCCCACCACTCCTCGATGGCCCTTCCCAGCCTCTGGTAGCCATCATTCTACTCTCTATCTCCATGAGTTCAATTTTAAAAATTTTTAGTTCTCACAAATAAATGAGAGCATGAGAAGTTTGTCTTTCTGTGCCTGGCTTCTTTCACTTAACATAATGACCTCCAGTTTCATCCATGTTGTTGCAAATGATGGGATCTCGTTCTTTTTTCATGGCCAAATAGTACTCCATTGCAAATAAGTATCACATTTTCTTCGTCCGTTCATCTGTTGACAGACATTTAGGTTGCTTCCAAATTTTGGCTATTGTGAACAGTGCTTCAATAAACATGAGACTGTAGATACCACTTTGATATACTGATTCCCTTTCTTTTGTATATATACCTACCAGTGGGATTGCTGGATCATATGGTAGCTCTATTTTCAATTCTTTCAGGAACCTCCAAACTATTCTCCATGGTGGCTATATTAATTTACATCCCCACCAATAGTCTATGATGTTCCCCTTTCTCCACGTCCTCACCAGAATTGATTACTGTCTGTCTTTTGGATAAAAGCCATTTTAATTGGGGTAAGATGGTATCTCATTATAATTTTGATTTTCATTTCTCTGATGAGCAATGATGTTGAGCACCTTTTCATATAAATGTTTGCCATTTGTATGTCTTCTTTTGAGAAATGTCTAGTCAGATCTTTTGCCCTATAGATTTGTTTGCACTACTTATATATTCTGGTTATAAATCCCTTGTGAGATGGATAGTTTGCAAATATTTTCTCCCATTCTGTGGGTTGTCTCTTCACTTTGTTGATTGTTTCCTTCTCTGTGCAAAAGCTTTTTAACTTGATGTGATCCCATTTGTCCATTTTTGCTTTGGTTGCCTGTGCTTGCAGGTATTACTAAAGAAATCTGCCCAGTCCAATGTCCTAGTTTCTCTAATGTTTTTTATAGTAGTTTCCTAATATGAGGTCTTAGATTTAAGTCATTAATCCATTTTGGTTTGATTTTTGGATCTGGCCAGAGATGGGAGTCTAGTTTCATTCTTCTGCATATGGATAATTAGTTTTCCAGCACCATTTATTGAAGAGACTGCCCTTCCCACAATTTATGCTCCTGGCATATTTGTCAAAAATGAATTTATTGCAGATGTATCTATTTGTTTCTGGATTCTCTATTCTGCTCCATTCATCTATGTGTCTGTTTTTAAGCCAGTACCATTCTGTTTTGGTTACTATAGATTGATGGTATAATTTGAAGTCAGGTAATATGATTCCTCCAGTTTTGTTCTTTTTGCTTAGGATAGCTTTGGCTATTCGAGGTCTTTTGTGGTTTCATATAAATTTCATAACTTTTTTCTATTTCTGTGAGGAATGTCATTGGTATTTTGATAGAGATTGCACTGAATCTTTAGATTGCTTTGGGTAGGATGGACATTTTAATGATGATTCTTCTAATCCATGAACATGGAATATCTTTCCATTTTTTGGTGTCCTCTTTAATTTCTTTGATCAATGTTTTATAGTTTTCATTGTACGGATCTTTCACTTCTTTGTTAATTCCTAGCTATTTAATTTTATTGGTAGTTACTGTAAATGAGGTTAATTTCTTGAATTCTTTTTCAGATTGTTCACTCTTGACATGTAGAAATGCTACTGATTTTGTGTGTTGATTTTGTATCCTACAAATTAATAAATTTGTTTATCAGTTCTTAGAGTTTTTTGGTAGACTCTTTAGGTTTTTCCAAATATGATCATATCATCTGCAAACAAGGATAATTTGACTTCTGTCTTTCCGATTTGGATACCCTCTATTTCTTTATCTTGTCTGATTGCTCTAGGTAAGACTTCCAGTGCTACATTGAATAACAGTGGTGAAAGTGGGCATCGTTGTCATGTTCCAGATCTTACAGGAAAGGCTTTCAGTTTTTCCCCATTCACTATACTAGCTGTGGGTCTGTAATATATTGCTTTCATTCTGTTGAGGTATATTCCTTCTATATCTAGTTTTTTTAGGGCTTTTATCATGAAGGGACATTTAATTTTATAAAATGCTTTCTCAGGATTAATGAAATAATCATATGGTTTTTGTCATTCATTCTATTGATATGATGTATCACATTGATTGATTTGCATATGGTGAACCATCCTTGCATCCCTGGGATAAGTCCCGCTTGGTCATGATGAATGATCTTTTTAATATGTTGTTGAATTTCGTTTGCTAGTATTTTGTTTAGAATTTTTGCATCAGTATTCATCAGAGATACTATTCTCTCTCTCTCTCTCTCTTTTTTTTTTTTTTTTCATATATTTTTGTCTGGTTTTGGTATCAGGGTAATACTGGCCTTGTGGAATGAGTTTGAAAGTATTCCCTCCACCTCTGTTTTTCAGAATAGTTTGGGTTGGATTGCTATTAGTTCTTTAAATATTTGGTAAAATTCAGCAGTGAAGCCATCATTTCCTGGGTTTTCTTCACTGGGAGATTTTTTTAAATTGTAATTTTAATGTTAAGTTTTGGGGTACATGTGCAGGATGTGCAGGTTTGTTACATAGGTAAAGGTGTGCCATGGTGGTTTGCTGCACCTATCAACACATCATCCAACATATTAAGCCCAGCATACATTAGCTATTTTTCCTAATGCTCTCCCTCCCTCTGCCCCATCCCCCAATAGGCCTTAGGATGTGTTGTTCCCCCACTGGGAGATTTTTATTACAGCTTTGATCTCATTACTTTTTATTGGTTTGTTCAGGATTTGGATTTCTTCATGGTTCAATCTTGGTAGGTTATATGTGTCTAGGAATTTATCCATTTTTTCCTAGATTTTCCAATTTATTGGCATATAATTGCTCACAGTAGCTTCTAATGATCCCTTGAATTTCTGTGATATTGGTTGTAATGTCTCCTTTTCATCTCTGATTTAATTTTTTTTTTTTTTTTAACATAGAGCCTGGCTCTATTGTCCAGGCTAGAATGCAGTGTCAGGGTCTTGGCTCACTGCAACCTCTGCCTCCCAGGTTCAAGTAATTCTCAAGCCTTGGCCTCCCAAGTAGCTGGAACTACAGGCATGTGCCACCACACCTGGCTAATTTTTGTATTTTTAGTAGAGACAGAGTTTCACTATGTTGACCAGGCTGGTCTTGGACTTCTGACCTCAGGTGATCCACCTGCCTCAGCCTCCCAAAGTGCTGGGATTACAGGTGTAAGCCACCATGCCTGGCTTGATTTAATTTATTAGGTTCTTCTCTCTTTTTTTCTTATCTAGTCTGACTAAAGTTTTGTCATTTTTGTTTATCTTTTTAAAAAACTAACTTTTTGTTTCATTTATCTTTTGTTTTCTTCATTTAATTTCATTTATTTTTGCTCTGATCTTTATTATTTAATTTCTTCTTCTAACTTTGGGCTTATTTGCTCTTGCTTTTCTAGTTCTTGAAGATGCAGTTAGGTGTTTCTTTTTGTTGGTTTTGTTGTTGTTGTTGTTTTTTTTTTTTTTTTTTTAAGTTTTTCTCTTTTTTCGATGTAGGTGCTTACAGCAATAAACTTCCCTCTGGTACTGCTTTTGCTGTATCCCATAGGTTTTGGTATGTTGTGTTTCCATTATCATTTGTTTAAAAATATTTTTCAGTTTTCTTCTTTATCTCTTCATTGACCCACTGGTCATTCAGGAGCATATTGTTTAATTTCCATGTTTGTATAGTTTCCAAAATTTCTCTTGTTATTGATTTCTAGTTTTATTCTATTGTGATCAGAGAAGATACTTGATATTATTTCAATTTTTTGAATGTTTTAAGACTTGTTTTGAATGTTTTAAGACAAAAACAAGTCTTAAAACTGGTTCAGACCAATAGACTGAACATATGGTCTATTCTTGAAAATTATCCATGTCTCCAGGTGAAGAATGTGTATTCTGCAGCTTTTGGGTGAAATATTCTGCAAATATCTATTAGATCCATTTGGTCTATAGTTCAAATTAAGTGTATGTTTCTTTGTTGAACTTCTGTCTGGTTGATCTCTCCAATGCTGAAATTGGAATGTTGAAGTCTTTAGCTGTTATTGCATTGGGGCCTTTCTTTCTGTTATTGTATTGGGGCCTTTTATAGGTGAAGTGTGATTCTTGTAAGCAACAGATCATTGGGTCTTGTTTTTTCATCCATTCAGCTACTCTATATCTTTTCATTAGAGGTTTACTCCATTTGTATTCAATGTTGTTATTGATAAATAGGGACTTTTGTCATTTTATTATTAGTTTTCTGGTTGTTGTGTGGTCATCTCTTCTTTCCTTCTTTCTTGTCTTCCTTTTAGTGAAGGTAATTTTCTCTAGTAGTATATTTTAATTTCTTGATTTTTATCTTTTATGAATTCACTGTATGTTTTTAGATTTGAGGCTACCATGAGGCTTGCAAATAATATCTTATAAACCAATATTTTATACTGATGACAACTTAAAACTGATAGCATAAACAAACAAGCAAAAGGAAATCTAATAAAATCTCTGTACTTTAACTTTATCTCCTAGCTTTTAAACTTTGTGTTTTTTCTTTTTATATCTTATTGTACTGTCCATGTCTTAAAAAGTTTTTGTAGTTAAGTAGTTTACACACAAGTACAGTTTTATAACATTCTGTGTTTTTCTGAGTATTCACTATAACCTCTAGGTTTTGTACCTTCAGATGATTTCTTATTGTTTCTTAGCATCCTTTTCTTTCTGATTGAAGAACTCCCTTTAGCATTTACTATAGGACAGGTCTGATGTTGATGAAATCTCTCAGCTTTTGTTTGTCTAGGAAAGTCTTTATTTCTCCCTCATGTTTGAAGGCTGTTTTTGCCAGATATACTATTCTAGGATAAAAGTTTTTTTTCATTCAGCACCTTAAATATGTCTTGCCACTCTCTCCTGGCTTATAAAGTTTCCACTGAAAAGTCTGCTGCCAGGCATATTGGAGCTCCATTATATGTTATTTGTTTCTTTTCTCTTGCTGCTTTTAAGATCTTTTCTTTATTCTTCACCTTTGGGAGTTTGATTATTAAATGCCTTGAGGTATTCTTCTTTGGGTTAAATCTGCTTAATGTTCTATAGCCTTCTTGTACTTGAATATTGATATATTTCTCTAGATGTGGGAAGTTCTCTGTTATTATCCCTTTGAATAAGCTTTCTACCCCCCACCTCCTTTTTAAGGCTGGTAACTCTTAACTTTGCCCTTTGAAGCTATTTCCTAGATCCTGTAGGTGTGCTTCATTCTTTTCTCTTTTGTCTCCTTGGACTGTGTATTTTCAAACAGCCTGTCTTCAGGCTCACTAATTATTTGTTCTGTTTGATCAATTCTGCTATTAAGACACTCTGGGCTGGGCATGGTGGCTCACACCTGTAATCCCAGCACTTTGGGAGGCTGAGGCAAGTGGATCACCTGAGGTCAGGAGTTTGAGACCAGCCTGGCCAACATGGTGAAACCCTGTGTCTACTGAAAATACAAAAATTAACTGGGCATGGTGGCAGTTGCCTGTAATCCCAGCTACTCAGGAGGCTGAGGCAGGAGAATTGCTTGAACCTGGGAGGCGGAGGTTGCAGTGAGCTGAGATCATGTCTCTGCACTCCAGGCTGGGTGACAAGAGCAAAACTCTGTCTCAAAAGAAAAAAAAAAAAAGAAAGAAAAGAAAAGAAAAAAAGGAGATTCAGATGCATTCTTCAGTATGTCAATTGCATTTTCAATCCTAGAATTTCTGTTTGAGTCTCTTTAATTATGTCAATTTCTTGTTAAATTTATCTGATAGGATTCTGAATTTCTTCTCTGTTTTATCTTGAATTTCTTTGAATTTCCCCAAAATAGCTATTTTAAATTCTCTGTGTGAAAGGCCACATATCTCTGTTTCTCCAGGATTGGCCTCTGGTGCCTAAGTAGCTTGTTTGGTGAGATCATATTTTCCTGGATGGTCTTGATGTTTGTGAATGTGTCATTGGTATTTGGGCATTGAAGAGTTAGGTATTTATTACAGTCTTCATAGTCTAGACTTGTTTGTACTTGTTCTTCTTATGAAGGTTTTCTAGGTATTCAAAGAGACTTGGGTGTTGTGATCTAAGTTTTTGGTCACTGCAGCCATATCTGTGTTATAGGGCACCTTAGGGCCAATAATGCTGAGTTTCTTGTAGACTGGTGGAAGTACTGCCTTAGTTATCTTTGATAAGATCCAAAAGAATTGTCTGGATTATCAGGCAAATACTCTTGTTCTCTTCCCTTACTTTCTCCTAAACACACAAAGTTTGCCTGTCTGTGCTGAGCTGCCTGGAGCTGGGGGAGGGGTGACAAAAGGACTCCTATGGCCACCACCACTGGGACTGTGCTGGGTCAGACCTGAAGCTGGCACAAGACTGGGTCTTGCCTAAGAGCCACTGTAGCCACTACCTGGTTACTGCTTATGTTCACTCAAGGCCCTAGGGCTCTACTGTCAGGAGGTGGCCAAACCAGCCAGTCTTGTGTGTTTCCCTCTAGGGTGGTAAGTTCCCCAGAGTCCTGGCACGTCCAGAGATGCTGTCCTGGAGTCAGAGACCTTAGAAATCTACCTGGTGCTCTATTCTGTTGCAGCTAAGCTGGCACCAAAACCATAAGACAAAGCCCTCCCCACTCTTCCCTCCACTTTCCCCAGGCAGAGGACTTTCTCCCTGTGTCTACCACCACCACAGGTTCCTGGGGGAGTACTGCAGAGTACCACCAATATTCACTTAAGGTCCAAAGGTTCTTGTGGTGAATGCTTCCAGGTCTGGGACTCACCCTTCGTGGCAGTGGGCCCCCTCTGGCCCAGGAAGAACCAGAAATGACATCTAAGAGCCGAGACCTGGAATTGGGGATCCCAAGAGGCTGCTTGGTACTCTCCCCACTGTGGCCAAGTTGGTTCCTATATTCTTCCATCTTTTTTTCTCAAGCAGAAGGAGTCTGTCCTCATAGGCACCACAGCTGTGAATATGCTGGGTTGCAAGTGGAACCAGCACATCTCAGAGTCTCACTCAAGGCTCATGGCATGCACTACCTGGTTACCACTGCTGATTATTCAGGGCCCAAGGGTTCTTTAGTCAGCAGGTGATGAATCCTGCCAGGACTGGATCCTTCATTTCAAGGCTGTAGGTTCCCTTTTGGCCCAGGATATGTCTAGAAATGTTTGGGACCTAGGGCCTGGAAAGGGGGCCTCATGACTCTGCCTGGTGCCCTATCCTTCTGTGGCTAAGCTAACAAAGTCTTTTCCCTCTTCCCACTTTTCCCTCTCTTCTCAGGCAGAAGGGAGCGGTTACTTTCATTGTTGTGAGCTGCTCTGCCTGGGGTTGGGGCAGAGGTCATGCAAGTATTCTGTTAGCTGCCTTAGCTGGTATGTCACTAGGTTGCATAACCCCCAAGTCCACTGGCTTCAAGCCCAGCACAGCCCTAGGAGTTGCCTAGGATTTGCAGCCCCTGTGACCTATGTTGCCTTTCAAATTTACCTAGGATCCCATAGCACTTTAGCCTGTGGTGGTGAGGGTTGCTGAACCTCAAGTTCCAACTGCTGGGACGGGTGATTCCCTTCTGGTTAGGGGTGATCTAAATGTTCTCTCTGTGGGTCTCAGCTGAGTTCTGCCTGGTGTTTGCAGCACTGAGTTCCAAGGCAAAATTCCACAATCACTGTGCTCTTCCTCCCACAAGTGTACAGATTCTCTCTTCTGTGCCATGTGGCCATTACTGAAGAATTGGGGAGGGGTGGTGTTGGCAATTCAAGATGGTCTTTCCTACCCTCTTCAGTGCCTCTTTCAGTGATATGAAGTTGAAACCAGGTGCTGTGATCACTCACCTGATTTTTGCTTCTCATGAAGGTTCTTTTTTGTGTAGAAAGTTGTTAAATTTGGCGTTCCTGTGGGGAGGATGATTGGTGGAGGCTTCTATTCAGACATCTTGCTCTACCTCTATTTAGAGTTTTATATCTGGCGAAATTATCCTTTACAAGTGAAGGAGCAATAAAGACTTTCTCAGGAAAACAAAAACTGAGGGAATTCCTTGCCAGCAGACTGTCCTACAAGAAGTGTTAAAGGATGTTCTTGAGGGAGAAAGAAATTGATGTAGTCAGAAATGTCAATCTACATAAAAAAAGGAAAACATCAGAGAAGGAATAAATAAAAGTAAATTTAAATCTTTTATTTTTCTTATTTTTAATTGATCCAAAAGCAAGCTGTTCTCTTAAATTAATAATTGTGGCAATGTAGTGGGTGAATATGTCTAATGGGTAAGTCAAATGAAGAATGGCAATCTCGTAAGTGACAGGAGGGAGGAACTGGGACCTTCACTGTATTTGAAGTGCTGTAGTGTTTTTTGAATGTAGGCTTTGATTAGCTTTAATGGTGTATTGCAAACTCTAGGTCAACCATTTAATTTTTTTAAAAAAAGAAGTATAGTTGATATTTAAGAGAAGATAAAATGAAGTTACATAAAATGTTTCTTAATACCAGAGAAGGCAAAAAAAAAAAAAAATTGGGAAAAGAAAATAACAAATATAATGAATACAAAGCAGTTAAAATCATGGTAAATACATTTATATTATATATTTTTAGTTAAAGTAGAATTGTTTAGAACTGATGCATGCCATTGCCTGTTTTAACCAACTTTTTCATTAACATCCAGTGCTCAGTTCCAAACAGGTCAGGAACACCTGACCTGTTTTTAAGCATCTGCTCTGTTTGTGGGACATGGAGGAACCACATTGCCCTCAGCTTGGGGTTCCTTTGCCCGTTTCTGGGCCTCTTTCTCCTTTGCCATCTCCTTTGTGAAACTGACTTAACTGGAACCCACAGAACATTAGACTGGAGGCAAATGCTGGACCAACTTAGGGAAAGAGTTTTTCCTGCCAGAGAGAGCCTGTGCTGACTGTTCAGTCTCATTCTTCTGCCCCGTTGAGCCCTCAGGAAAGATGTCTCACTCAGAATTTTCTGATAAGTTAGTGTACATGGCAACAATGATAAACCCTTGGGGAACTAATAATATGATTTATATCCTGGAATTCCATGACATCATCAATTCATGCAAATAACAACCAAGTTCTGGCTTTCTGTCTCCCTTCCCCAGGAATAATCTAATTACCAGATGCACTTATCAAATGTTAGTTTTGCCAAAAAGTATACATCATAAAGCTTCATGACTTGGCTATTAATTTAAGCATTCACTGGATGACTAGAGTCAATTTAATGTAATGTTAAGGGCTGTCACCAGCGCATGGCCTTCAAAAGATCTCCATGCTTTTTCTTATCAAGCATATTCTTTGTGTGATAACTTCAGATGCCAATTGGGCATAAAACTATGCATGTGATTCACTCACGTATCAATTTGTTACTGAATTGAGTCCATTCTATATGCTCTATGCAGAATTAGCATTCAAGTTAATCACAAAAATGTACTTTTTTTAGTATAGTCACAAACCAAACAATGATGCTTCAAAGATGAATCGCATACCTCAGTGGTCCCATAAGATTATAATAGACTGAAAAATTCCTATGCCTATTTGTGTCATACCTGTCATAGCATTGTAGTGCAATGCCTCACTTATGTGTTTGTGATGATGCTAGTATGAAGAAACCTACTACACTCACTACCAGTCATAGAGTAGCAGATACAGTTATGTATAGTACGTAATACTTGATAGTGATAATAAATTACTATGCTACCAGTTTGTATATTTACTATATTTTGTCATTATTTTAAAGTTTATTCCTTATACTTATTTTTTTAAAAGTTCAATGTAAAACAGCCTCAGACAGCTCTTCAGGAGGAATTCCACAAGAAGGCATTGTTATTGTCACAGGAGATGACAGCTCCATGCCTGTTAATGCCCTTGAAGACCTTCCAGTGGGACAAGATGTAGCAGTGGAAGACAGTGAAATTGATGATCCTGACCTTGTGTAGGTCTGGGTTAATGTGTGTGTCTGTATTTTCATTTTTAACAAAAAAGTTTAAAAAGTTAAAAAAAAGAAAAATATAAAAAGCTTACAGAATAAGGATATAAAGGAAGAAAACATTTTGTACAGCTACACAATGTGTTTGCAGTTTATGTTATGTTATTACAAGAGTCAAAAAGTTAAAAAGTATGTAAAGTAAAAAGTTACAGTAAATTAAGGTTTATTATTGAAACCTTATTTATTATTTATTAGTGAAAAAATGCAATTTTAAAGAGAAATGTAGTGTATCTTGGGTGTACGGTGTTGATAAAGTCTACAGTAGTGCACAGCCATGTCTTGGGCTTCTCATTCACTCACCACTCACTCACTGACTCACCCAGAGCAACTACCAGTCCTGTAAACTCCATTCAGGTTAAGTGCCCAATATAGCTACACCACTGTTTATCTTTTATTCTGCATTTTACTGTACCTTTCATATGCTTAAATATAAAAACCCCATTGTGTTACAATTACCTCCCATATTTCATACAGTAACGTGCTTGCTGTACAGGTTTGTCGCTGAGGAGCAGTAGGCTAGACCAGATGGCCTAGGTGTGTAGCAGGCTATGCTATCTAGGTTTGTGTAAGTACACTCTATGATGCTCACACCACATCACAGAAATTGCCTAACAACACATTTCTCTGAATGTATTCCTGTCATTAAGCTATGTATGACTGTAATTAAAATCAGTCGCCGAGGACTACGACATGCCCGAGTGACAAAAGATGCATTCCGTTTTTCCTGGGGATTCCAACAATGTCAGGCAAAAAACAATCTCTGCCTTTATTTTCTACACACAACAGATACTGATCAGTTCATTTTCCTTCAGAGGTTTGCCGAATGTTTATCATTGTAAATTATCATTATAAATTACTATAACTTCAAGCCTTTCAAAATATATTTAGATATTTCCCATATTTTTATGCGTTCAGATGCTTTCATAAAATTACGCTACCGTTTCCTAAACTGCTGTTCCATGGGGGTTGAACGTTTGCCACATATTTTCTTGTTGGAACATTGAGAAGTGTATTAAAATAAGTTTAAAAGATTTTTAATATACTAATATACATAATAAGTTTCCAAAGAAGGGTATTTTATTAAATACTTGGACAGTGTAATAGGATACTCACTCAAAGTCTTTGCATGATGAATTTAGTAGTAAACAGGCAGTTATTAATTTTTAAAATGTAATTTCATTTATTTACTCTTCTATAACTTGTAGTTCAAAAGGACATGTCACATTTTTTTAACCTCTTTGGTGATATACTACAGTTGTATTGGTTCAAATCAAGAAAGAGATCACATGTTGTTTCCCGTCATGACGTATGTGATACTAAGTTCTTTGTAGATGGAACTCAGCAGTTTGCTTCCTCTGTGTCTGCTGGGTATTTCCTGAACGTCTGCAGTGCCTGCCTTGAATCTGTGGGTTTATTTGCTAGTTGAAAGGCATTGTGCTTTTTGATCTTTCGGAGTTAAATTTCAGTGACTTGTGAGAAGCTCTCTTGGACCCTACTTTCTCCTGCCTGGGTGTGATGCATTTCTTTTGGAGCCTGCCCTAAGTGCTTTCACAGCCCTCGTATCCCGTTACCTTGGATATCATAGGGATTCTCTCACATGTACCATGCTTCCACTTGCACCTATTTCCAGCAGGCCAGACAGTGAGTCACGGGAGTGAGTGAACTCTCCGCAGGCATCCAGGTGATCCTGCAAACCTTTCAGTAACACCTGCCCGTGGGAGGAGTCCACGGGTCCCACGGACTAACAGCCCGACTTTTCATGATCTTCGGCTTCCTCTTCCACCTTCCAGTCTTATGAATCCTTAGGGAGTGAGATGTTCAAGGCAGCCTTTTTTCTTCGACAAATAGGTTGTCTTTCAGTTTGAGGAGTTAATTAAGGGTTTCTTGCTTCTTGCCTTTTGCAGTCTTTTAAATCTTTGCAGTTTTTGAAATTCTCTTTATAAACATCCCCAATGTCATCTCTCATATCTTCTTTATCTGTGTTGTATTTCCTATTATTGATAGCGTATTTCTATTATACATTTTTAGTTGATGTTTCCAAAGGAAGCTATGATCATGTATTTAAACTCTGAACACGCAGAGAAAATTACCCTAGTAACCTTGTTTGTGTTGTGTTTGCTTTTGTGCATAAGGCAATCACCAGTCATGGAGGGATTGAGCTTGAAGATAAGACTTCTAGCCTTAGGAAACACTGAATATTCTGGTTTATTAGAAGAGACGAAGAGATTCCTAAGACAGATAAAATACTTAGAGTAGGAATCCAGGAGGGAAAAGATTATTGACGAAGAAGTGTAAGTTGAAAGTATGACAAGAAATTGTTCAAAAGAAAAACGAAATTACATCCTTTAAGCTGTATGAGATTCAAGAGTTTGGATCTGTAGAGAGAACATTCAGAAATAAAGCAGTAACATCCACTTCTTGCTCCCAAATATTAAGGAGGCTTTTCAAGTGTGGATGGATTATGGAAACCTGTTATCCCAGCCTGAGGAGGAAGAGACACATCCATGGCAGTTGGTGGTGACTCCTTGTTGAGAAGAACCGAGGCAGCCACAGCGAGCCACACATGGTGTGTAGGGAAGAAAGCATTTCTCATGGATTATGTTCCCAAGACAAGATGGCTAATGCTATCCCAAGTTACTGCTACCCACGTCTGCAGGTTCACCTGGAGTGAATTACATTGCCTCGGGAGACAAGGGCTGTTTATCTAGTAGTCGCAGTCCTGACAAGGAAGCCAAAGGGCGCATAGCAGAAATTAATGGGCTTTGGAGTCAGAAAGAACTGGGTCCCAGTCCCAAGAATGCTGCTCATAAGTAGTATGATTTGGGACAAGTTACTTAGCCTTCCTAAATCTTAGGATTTTATTTCTAAAATGGGGATGATGTCTGCTTCTCCAGGAGATGTTAAGGTATCTAGAATAGAATCTTGCACATATAAGCCACTTACATAAATACATTTTTAAAAGCTCCAAATGTCTTTAATTCAGTTTGTTTAAAATTAAAACAAGAGGCCTATGAGTTATTGTTTAAGTAACAAACTTTAGAGACTAAGAAGCAACACTCTCTAAAAAATCAAAGCCCTAGGTTGGTTACAGCTTTTGTTTAGATGGATAAAATACAGCAGATATTTATGTACTAATTATCTTAACATTTAAGTATATGTTTTGTCATTGTCCAGTTTCTGTGTAAATCTGTTTGCCAAAGATATTGTAAGGTTTGTTTTAATTATTCTAAGGACTATTGAATTGTGATTATAAATGCTTGTTTTGGGAAACTACGTTTGTTAAAATGCGTATGTGGAAAACAGTTCACTTCAAGTGACAACTACATCATAAGATACTAATTTCACCCATCAATATAGTTAAAATTAACCTTCTCATTATGTTTTGACTGATTTATTGTTCAAATTAACTCAACCAGTATAAAAGGACGATGAGAGTCTCTTAGAATTACAAACGTATCTAAAGGGATTTTCCTTTGAACAATTCACCTTACCCATCAAAATAAATGTGGCTAAAACAGATGACTTTAAAATACAATACAGAAACTCTATTTTCCCCAACACATTTAAATATCTGTCCTAATCCACTCGAGTCTGCAACTTATTCCCTGTTCTTTGAAAGCTCATATTCCAAATAGTCCACAGTCTGGCCAAACCTTGAAAATTCTAAATAGCATATTTTGATAGAGGAAGACAGCCCTGCATTTCCTCACTATGTACTTGCTTCCAAGGGGTTATAACCTACCTGGCAGACATATTTGCTGGCTTAGGAGAGCCATTCTAACTCAGCTGAGTGTGGGAGGACAAGGGGGAGCCCTTATGCAGATCCCGTGCAGCCGCAGCCATCCTCCTGCACGTGAAAGTTTTCATTATCTATGGGTTTGCTGCTGTTTTGATAGGACTCTTCTATACTCCGTGTGTGTGTGTGTGTGTGTGTGTGTGTGTGTGTGTGTATTCATATATATGAGAGGAGAGAGAGAATGATTAGCAAGCAAGGCAAAATGGTAACAATTGGTAAATCTACAGTATATGGATATCCTTTGTACTATTACAATTTTTTGAACATTGAAAATTATTTCAAAATACAAGGCTAAAAATAAAAAAGCATACCCCATATTCTATGTCTAAGAATCCCCCCAATACCTCATGCTAACCAGAGCACTGGTCAGCACAGGGTAGACGTGAGAGGGACAGTCTGGCCTGGCCTCCTGTGTCAGCTCTGACTTGCAGCTCTGACTGTGCAGCAGTGCACCTACGTGGTGTGTGCAGATGAGGAGCTGGAGACCCAGAAAGGGTGGAAGCTAGGAAGAGATGGCTTGATGAAGAAGACATGCTATGTCTCTGGTTAAAAAAAAAAAAAAAAGTTGGGAGACATATCTAGGCTTCCTGACCTTAAGTCTATGAGGACAATAACTGACTAGAAAGGTCCAACAAAGACAAATGGGACTCTCCAATCCAACTTCAAACCCTAGCGAAGTTTTTCACCAAGAAAGAATTAGGTGGGAAAACGCACACACACACACACACACACGCAGTACATTTATATATAGATTCTGTATGTGTGTGTGTTTGTACATATGTGTTTGTGACAGGTGTGGCTGGACCATTTTTTCTCAACAAACTATCTTCTTGGCTCATAGTCCCAACTTTTACTTTTCCTCCTAGCCTCTCTCACTGTCCCCAGGGCAAGGCTGACTAGGAAACTTCCCGGTGGAATGAGCCATACTAGAAAGTCAACAGAGGAAACAGAGAATGTTGTAACAGAAGAGAGGATCCAGAAACAATGGAGAAGAGGGTGATTGGTGTCCCTAACATGGGCCATTTCCTTGTGGTTTTCTGGTGTTGCATAACTCCGTATCTTTTTGCAGCCCTTATGAAGAGAAGGCTCAGTGGGGTGGTTGAATACTGGTCTAAGTGCCTAGGGGGCTGACCTCGTACTACTGTCTTAGTGAATCCTTGCCTTGGGTCCTTGTAATTTTGTCTCTCTAGGCTTCTTCCTGATCTTTCCCAGTTTTCTCATATTTCCTGAATAACATGTGACTCATAACTGGAGTTTTTGAGGAGCATTTTGTAATCACTGTGCCTACATTGCTCACCTCTGTGAAATCAACTGGGGGCTTTGAACTATTGAATCATTTGTTTTTATGTTGGGCCACCTAAGAGGGTGTTGGCTATACTAATATGTAAGGCTTTCCTTTCCCGTGGGGTGCCTGGCTCCTAACTTCTTGTGATACCTCAGAGTATAGCCCCCTAAAATTTGTTTTGACCACCCAACTGCCAGCTAGAACCAAGACTTTGATATCCTGGGTGGCAAGATTTAATAAGTAGATTTTATTAATTCCTAGATAATAAAACTTAAAATAAATCTTAGATGCATTTAAAAATGTGTCATGTATTATTTTAGGCATGTGAGCTATGAAATAATGGCAATAATGATGTGTTTAAAACCATTAAATCATGTAGCTGGCTGAAAATGTTCCATAAAATAGAGTGAGAGCAATAACTGTAGGTCAGATTGAATTCTGAAAGATGACCACACAGGGACCAAGCAGGCTTTAGGACATGAACATGCTCTGAAGCAGAAATCATTTTAATGGAATTTCCTGAGGTTCACAGAAAATGTATGTATTTCATAAAACAAAGATAGTATGAAGGTCCAGACATTCAACAATTGAAGCAGAGTTCAAACAGGACAGCATACTAAGACAGTCCTGCCATAAGTCAATCAGTGTTCCACTAGTTCTGTGTGTAAAGGAATCTGGTAGGCACTGAGGAATTCACAGTTGACTTGTTCTAAGTTGCTTTAATGCACAGCATCCCATTCAGTCCTCGCATGAAACCTAGCGATGTAGGCAGAGCTAATAGTTATCTCCCCAACTCAAAGATGAAGAAATTGAAACCTGGGCAGGACTTCTCAACTTTAATGCACATATGGAGCAACTGGAGCTTCCATTAAAATGCAGATTCTGTTATAGTAGGTCTAGAGTAAAGCTTGCAATTTTGCATTTCTAACAAGTTTCCAGGTGATGCTGATGCTGCTATGTGTTGTAAGATCTCAGAGAATGTAAATGATTCCCATTGGCCTGGCCAAGAAAAATTGAAAAGTTTCAAAGCATAGTGGAGAAATAAATGGCTATTATGTGTTTGATAAGTAAGTATCCTGATGCTATTAGCTAATAATCTTTAAAAATTGGGGCACACTTCTATAATAAATTTACCATGATGAATTATATCTTACTGATGTGATTAGCTTCCTTGAGTAGCCTGTAGGTTCCTTGAGGAGAAGTAAGAAGAGTGGTGGTGGTGGTAAGGGGGTGAGGTGGTAATAGTAATGACCAAGATGATCCGGAGAATGGCAACAATTTATTGAGCACTTACCTGTGTCAGGATTATGTCTTTTACATTACTACCCTTGATCTTTGTAACAGCCCCATGGTGTACATTTATCCCTAATTTACAAAAGAGGTATTTAAGGGCTAGAGAAGATAAGTAACTTAGAGCTGGTCTTAAAACAGGTCTGTCTCATTCAAGACAGGGGCCATAGCTTGCTGGTGTTCGTTTTTTGACAACTGGCACAGAACTGGAGAGAAGTGGCTTTTGTTTCTGTGAAATGGGAAGCTTGGCCCAAGAAGAGGTTGTCCTTCCTAATAACTATCCCAACAGTAGAATGGGCTGCCCTGATGGAATAAGCATCCTGCTTCCAGGGATTCTTGAACTGGCTGGGCTATTGGGCTACCCAGTGGTTTTAAATCTATGTTTCACAGAGTTGCTTCAGGGGTGACCCTTCACGGGGGTAAAGAATAGACCTGAAGGCAGGTTCTGGGCTCTCCTCTGCTTTTAGCAGAGTAGCACTTCTTTATTTTATTTACATGTTAGAGTTGTGTTTGAATAAAGTTTTCTGATGCTATAAACATGTTCAAAGTCTTCAGACTAGGTGATCTCTAAGATCTTGTCTAAAATTAGCATTGCATGATTTGGCCAAGGTTTCATGGCAGAACTTGGACTAGAGTTGGGTCAACTGGCTCTTTCTTCTAACCCATGCTGTCCTGAAGTCCAGACCTAGTACTTTCTTCCTTAGACAGTGCATTGACACAGTCATTGCTTTGAGGCTCGGTAGTTTAGGAGAAAGAGCTGCAAATAGGATGATCTTGGTACAGTCTAGCTTCTCCACTAATTAGCTGTGGAAACTTCAGCAATCACTTATTTATTCATCAAATACTTATTCTAACTCACTATGGACTAGACACTGTTTTGTGCACTGAGAATATGATGGTGAATGAGACAGGGGCCCTGGCTCTCATCAAAAATCATGTTTAAAGGAGTTACATAGAAAATAAAAAGTAAATACAGAAGATAATTCTACTTATATGTTGCACCACACATAAAATAAAATAAAACCAAGAAATGTGATAGTGATTGGTGGTTTTGTGGGCCACTTGAGACAGGGAAATCATCTCCTCTTTACAGTTTGGCTGAGACCTGAAGGAAGACTGTCCACGTAGTGAGTGACCTGGGGGAGGGTATGAGGAAGACATTTGAGGGTGAGGTAGCAGCAAACACAAAGTCATGACATGGGAATGAATTTGATACTTTCAGGAACAGAATATTCCAGTGTAGTGGGAAAATTGTAACTAGAAGGCAAGTTGCTCTAAGAAAGACTGGGGAGGTAGACCAGGACACACATACCGGCTTTACTTAGAGTAGCATCATTATGAGGATAAGATGAGACAGTGAAAGTGAGAACCCTGGAATGAGAATGTATCTTGGGCTGCTGCAGAGGCTCATAAATAGCCCTTTAGTTCTCCACTTTTCAACAGAAAAGAACATCTAAACAAAAACAAAAAATGAAACAAAGCATTCCAGTGTCTCTTCCCAGTTAGATCCTCCTTTTGGTGTTACCTGACTCGTACTCAGTGGGAAGAAGCAAAAATACTCAGAACTTCTGAGACCCCATCTTCAGAAGTCCTGCCTTGGGGCAGCAGACATGTGAGGAGGAAAAGAAAAGTCCCACATGTGACTCCAAGGTGTCCCAGTTACCCCTCCCCCTTGGTTTTCACAGCTTGCCCAAGCAGTGAGAACATCTCCTAAGAAGGAAAGATTGGCTTCCAGGTGTTTCTGCTGTTTCCTCCTTCTGCCTTGTCTTGGCAAACAGTTCACTTTAGTAAAAAGAACATTCTATCAGGGGACGTGGGCTCCAGTTAGAGATCCACCACTAATTAGTTGGGTGACCTTGGGAAGTCCTGGAATTTTAGAGCACAAAACACCTTAGGGAAATTACTCATTTTCCTACTTGATGTCCAGAAAAGGAAATGAGATTCTGAGAAGTCAACCTCAACCCAAGGTCATTTGTTGCATGGAGCATCGGGTCTAGAACCTCAGGTCTCATTATTTCCAATGCAGTGTTCTTTCTATTGCAAGGTACTGTCACTACTCGCCTGGGTCTCAGATACCGCAACTGTAAAATGAAGCAACTGTGTTGGCTCAGGTGTCTCATCAGTGCATAGTTGTGCTTTATCCAGCCAGCACAGGGCTGTAAAGTCCTTCAACGTGAGCCCTTGGGTTGGGGCATCAACTCTCCTGTTTGATACAGACCCTATCACTCCCATGTAACCCATCTGTGTCGTTTACCCAGCCTGTTCACATGAGCTTAGGACTCTGGACCCAAAGATCTCTTAGGTCTCTTCTAACCTTCAAAGTCTCTGATCCTGAATCTTCTCCTTTCAGATTTTTAGAGAGCAAACAGGATTCTTGATGGGAAAAGGAACCTTTTGGACTAACTTTGTCCCCTTCTGGCAGAAACACCACCCCTCAAACCAGAGGGGAGTAAGAAATCACAAAAGTTTAGTCATCAACCCAGAGAGGCCAAAGTCTGACTAAAGACAGCCTCAGCTTATTAAATACAACTTTTAGAAAACCACCCAGCACGATCAAGAGGATAAACCCTTTCAGGGTTAGGAATAAAGGGCCTCTTATAGTTAAAACAGCACCCTTTCAGGGAGACCCCAGCATCACACACGCCAAAAGTATGTGAGGCTGGAACACCATGTTTCTGGGATGGCAGTGTCCCAGTGGACTCAAGCTGAAGCTCAGTGCTGGGAGGAGTAATGTTGGCTGCAGATATTTGGTTGGCCTTGACTGAAACAATGACTATGCATGCTTCAGGGAATTTTAGTAAGAATGAGATCACCCTGGCTGTGTGGGGCTTTCTTCACGTAGCGTGTTATCAATAATGGAAGAGTTAGAAAAGGCAATGACTTTAAATATCCCAGAGAGCCTTCACCCTTCTCCACAAAGTGCAGGTCCTTCTCCAACCCTGCTACATCCCTGCTTGTAGAACACTAGCCACAATCTAGGGGGATTTTGCCTCATGTTTTTCTGTGGTAGAAATGTGAATTGCTGTATAGTTTGCCTTATCAAAGAAGCTGAAGAGCCTGAGTGAAAAAAACATCAATTCCATGATGCCTGTATTCCTCATCTGTTCATTCATTCATTTGTTTATTCTTTCAACCAGTATTTATTGAGTGGCTACTATGCACTGGACATTATTCAAGGGCTTGGAATACATGAATGAATACATTTTTAAATCTTGCCTTCATGGAGCTTATGTTCTATCTGTGTAATAGGTGTGTTATTCTGTGTAGCTACTAGAGAGGTTTAAAGTTTTATGATCATCTTCTTAGCTATTTGGCACCCTTTTCAATGGCATTTTTAAGAGATACTAAGGGTCTACTACGCTTTTCCTTCACTCACTTTTCTTCTTACATCCATAGTGACTGTGAGGAGCAAAAATATAATTTTTCACTTTCTGTGGCTCTTTTTCTTCCTGCCATCTTTCAACCACTGGAGAGCCTACAGCTTAATTATTACAACGTCAGTTGCCACCTAGATTTCTGAATGCCAAAATGAGCTTTTTAAACCCCTGGTTTATATCTCAAGTTTCAAGACACTTCTTGGATGTCCATGTGAAAACTCAAGATGTGTAAAAATGAACTGGTCTCTCCACAACCAACTGTCTTTCCTAGTTCTAATATCAGTATTGTCAACACCAGGTTTTTTTTTGTTTCCTCTGGTTTTTTATGTTCTATTTGAAACCTTGTGTTGAGTCACTTGTTATGACTCTGATACTCAGTCAGCTAATCTACTGACTTCTTTCATCTTGTTCCTTGTGTGTGTCCCTGTCTCTGTTCTCACTGCCTCCCTCAGATCCTTTCCAGCTCATTCTTGGATTAGTGCATCAGCCTCCCGGGGAAGCTCTCCTACCCCAGGATCGCCTGTTCCAATCTATCCTGCACGTGGACCCCAGGTGAATGTTCCTTTCATCCCACCCGTTGCTTTCATCCCACCACTGGCTGCTCATATCTAACATAAATCCCTTGCCAGATTTCTGAAGCGCTTCATGGTGTGACTTGCCTATACCAACCAATCCAGAAGCTCTTCCCCTTTTTCTCAACATGGTCTCGCTGCTCTGAATATTAGGGTGGGTCTCTTAACATCCCTCAAATGCATAACGCTCATTTAATTTGTGTTCACTTTTCCTCCTCAATCTGGGCAACATAATCTTTTTCCTTTAGCCTAAATAGATCACACACCTCTTATTTGCAACAGATCTCTAGTGCTACCTCCTTCACAGAACTCCCTGCCTGTGAGCTTTGATAGAGCTTCAGTTGCATCATACTGTTCAGCAACCAATCCCATTAGTCCTTAAGGATTTGATGTATTCATAATCTTGCCAAATGAATCCTAAGCTCCTTGGGCCAGGAACTATAGATTATACTGTAATATATATACTATATTGTACTATACTATACCATATTCTACTATCCTACGTAAAACTGTACTCTACTATTTTGTACCTACTTTTTTTTTTGTTTTTTGTTTTGGCTCATTGTTGGTTGTATTTAGGTAAACTCTTCCCCCACTCCATATCCCACCATCATATATGATGTTATTTCACTTCATCATTCCCTCACAACTCCACTGTGTCAAAGATAAATAAAAAGAGCTTTTTATTAAGGGGAAAAATATATACAGTATATTACTAACCATGTTTATCCCATCTTTGAGAATCCATATTTATGTACACAGATATATTACACATTTTTAGGTACAAAGTTTATTCTGGTGTTCATGACCACATCTTTTATATTCATTTGAAATTGTTAATTAAGAGCCTGGCTCTTTTTTTTTTTCTCCTAGTAATCTGATCTCAAGGGAGAAAAAATAATTTAAATAGACTATTAGAGAGGTTCTCTCATCTTCAATAAAGGTGTTTTTCTGCAGAGAGCTAAGGTTTGACAGACATTTACTTTTTTTAAAAGTCATTTTATGCCTGTCAACATGGAAAATAATTTGCCCAGGAGAAATGAGAATGTGGTTGTTTATTCTTTGTTTTTGTAGTCCCAGCTACTCGTTTTTTGAGATGGAGTCTCGCTCTGTCACCCAGGCTGGAGTGCAGTGGCCGGATCTCAGCTCACTGCGAGCTCTGCCGCCCGGGTTTATGCCATTCTCCTGCCTCAGCCTCCCGAGTAGCTGGGACTACAGGCGCCCGCCACCTCGCCCGGCTAGTTTTTTTTTGTATTTTTTAGTAGAGACGAGGTTTCACCGTATTAGCCAGGATGGTCTCGATCTCCTGACCTCGTGATCCGCCCGTCTCGGCCTCCCAAAGTGCTGGGATTACAGGCTTGAGCCACCGCGCCCGGCCTGGTTGTTTATTCTTTAGCAATATATGCAACTTCAAATTCAACGAGCTAAAAATCTGTTTCTTTCAGAATATCAATTAACTGTCAAAAACCTGCATCTCAAGTGATTGTGTGCTGCACGTTTCTCTCTTAATTCATGCACACCATGGGTTGTATAACATTACCTCATATACAGTAATCATCATGTGTCAATGTGAGATACTGAAAAATACACCATGAGTGTCCCACTAGATATCAGAGCCATCCAAGTCTAATTAACTTGTTTTATAAACTGTTTCTAGTTCTTGTCTGCAAATATACAAACATCAGAAATCAGAAGTCAGTCTAAATATTCGAATACCTGTGGCTAGGTGCGGTGGTTCATGCTTTTAATCCCAGCACTTTGGGAGGCCAAAGTGGGTGGGTTGCTTGAGGCCAGGAGTTCCAGAGCAGCCTGGTCAACATGGTGAAACCCTGTCTCTAATAAAAATACAAAAATCAGCCGGGCATAGTGGTGGCATGCCTATAGTCCCAGCTACTCAGAAGACTGAGGCACTAGAATCACTTGAACCCGGTAGATGGAGGTTCCAGTGAGCTGAGATCGTGCCACTGCACTCCAGCCTGGGCAACAGAGGATGAGTCCCTCTAAAAGAAAAAAAAAATTGAATATCTTACTGCAGTAAATAATAAAATTTTAACTTTAACTTGCTGTTCTTTGGTTATCTCTACTTTTAGTTTGAATTTATATACTTTGTGCTTTTTAACATTGCCTTGGAACAATTTAATAATTGTTACAAAAGGCATTCCTTTCCATATGAAACAGACTCATGAACTATGAATTATTGTACGTGGGTCAGTTACCATTGTAATTCATCATTGGCTTTCCTAGTGTCAAGACTCTGTCTTGCTTCACTGCAGAGCAGAAGTTATACTCCTTTCAATTCAGGAGGATCCATACATAAGAGACAATCCTACAGAAGAGAATAAAGCTGATTATCTTTACCAATCCAATGGGCATATTGAAATTTCTAGCCATTTGGGATCTGCACTATGTTAGAGGGAGATCAGGCCAGAACCGGGCAGGGCACAGAGGAGAAGCGTATGATGTGCCTCGGCCTCCATCATCTTTTCAGTGCAGGGTGGTTGTATTCACAGAGTTCAGGCAAAAGAGAATACCAATGGCTTATGCATGTCCTGTATTCATCCGGGCCAAGCCTGCTACACAGTTACTCAGTCTCAGGGTCTAGGAAGCCCTCAGCCTTCTCAGAAGAAAGCAAAGGAAAGGAAAACTAGGAAGAGTTCAACAGCTTGGGTTGTAATTTCTGCACTTTTATAACAAATTCTTGTAATGTTTACTCATTTTTTCCAGAAAAGGTTATATCTCTGCCTCCCAGGGTTTTGTAAGTAATGCTGACACATTTTTGTAGCAGCTGTCATTGAACAATATTTACTTTTCTTCTAGTTTTTATAATGAAGTTAGAATTCATAGAAAAGGGACATATGAAATATTTTGTCTGTGGTTTTGAGACCATATTGAGGCAGTAGCAATAAAGGAAATGGGTGGAGAATTTTCATTAACTCTATTAAACTTGAGTTTTCCCAAACTGGACACATTATCTTGCTAGAAAGTTACACTGAGCTCCCGAACACTAAATTCCTTTCTTTTTGCTCTCTCCAACCTTACCTCCTTTCCTCCTTTCTTTTTAACTAATCTGAAATGTAAATTATTTTCCCTAGCAAAGAACACAGAATAACTATAGAACAGTGCTTTGCAAAGAATAGGTAGTCAGTAAATTGTTTCAAAATGAAAGAAAGTCACTTGTAATTTTAATT
Organism: Piliocolobus tephrosceles; assembly: GCF_002776525.5. Lineage (NCBI taxonomy): Eukaryota > Metazoa > Chordata > Mammalia > Primates > Cercopithecidae > Piliocolobus > Piliocolobus tephrosceles. Next base: position 78,960,656 of record NC_045439.1, read on the forward strand.
GGCATGCTTAGGAAAGATGAATTTCAATAAATCATTTTTCTTCTGCCCTTTAAAATAATGTTTACTTATTTCTAATGCATAACCTTTGTCGTAAATCATATATAATACAATGAGAAAATAAAAACCACTGGTAATCTTTTCACAATGATAACATTTTGATGTTTTTTTGTATTTTTCTTTTGATATACATTTCCTATATATGATTTGTTTCCTGTTTCTTTTTTACTTACCATTGTATCATGCACATTTTCCCAAATCATTAATATTTTTCCAAGACATGATATTTCAATAGGAATGTCATATAACTATATCACCGTGTATTCAACTGTTGCCTTTCTGTTAGTCAAAAAGATTATTTCTAATATTTCAATATAATAAATAATACTGCTGTGAATATCTGTATATAAAAATCTTGTTGGTAGTTCTGATTGTTTTCTTAGTTTGGTTTCTGGAATTCAAATGAAAAGTAAAGGCATGCTGGCATTTTGAGACATTTTTATTGTGGACAACTTAAAGCATAAAGAAAAGTGACAAAATAGTAAAGTGAAACCCATGCACCCATCACTCAGCTTCAACAGCAATCAACTTGGGCAAATTCACTTATCCTCCACCGCCACCCACATCCCTCCGCCTGGATTATTCTGAAGCAGATACCAGGTGTCTGGCCATTCCATGCTAAAACTCATCCTTGACTTCTTTCCCTGGTCCCACACACCCAATCCATCAGCAGGTTCCACTGTTTTTGTTTTTATCTCCAAGAATACTCTGACTGTGTCCTGTCCTCTATCTCCATCAGTGTTACTCTAGTGCAGGCACCATTGTCTCTCACCTGGACCACTCCAAGAGCCTCCTAATTGCTTTTCCTGCTTCTCTTGCCCACATCTTTTGAGATAAAGATGTAAGATTTCTAACAATGATTTTAAGACAATTTCCCATAGCAATTTGTAACAAATTCATCTTGCCTAATTCTTAAATTTATCTGTTGAGCTTATTTTTTTTCAAAAGAATTACAAAAAATGTCCAATCTATTTCTTTCTTTTTTTTTTTTTCTTGAGAGACAGTCTCGTTCTGTCGCCAGGCTGGAGTGCAGTGGCACGATCTCAGCTCACTGCAACCTCCGCCTCCCGGGTTCAGGCGATTCTCCTGCCTCAGCCTCCTGGCTAGCTGGGACTACTGGCATGCGCCACCATGCCCAGCTAATTTTTTTTTTATTTTTAGTAATGATGGGGTTTCACCATGTTGACCAGGATGGTCTCAATCTTCTGACCTCGTGATCCGCCCACTTCGGCCTCCCACAGTGCTGGGATTACAGGCATGAGCCACCGCACCTGGCTCTTCCAATCTATTTCAAAGAGGTTACTCTTGGTGCAACATCAGCAAATAATTTCTGTGTGTGTGTGTGTGTGTGTGTGTGTGTGTCTTCCTCCCTTTCTGTCTCTCTTTAGAGATATAGAGGTGAAGAGAGAGAGAGAGAAAGAGAAAGAGAGAGGAATATATGTAGGCAGTATCTATACATCTATCTAGATCTAGATCTATACTATGAGCACAGTTGGATGGTCGAGGGATAGTTTTGTCTGGAGAGACGAAGTTAAATTAAGTGACTCATTAGGGTTCCTTCCAGATATTGAATTTTTGGAGTCTATGAGACCTCTTGATATAATATAAATTTCCAGGTAAAAATTAAACAAGAAGAAGCTTATTGCTTTTGAAGACACGGTAAAGAAACAATATTAGATTAAGGCCCTTATACTCATTCCCTTGAATAATTCCCTGCCTTCGAGTGTGGGCTGGACCTAGTAACTTCTTCTAAAAACAGAATACCATTCAGAAACACTGATGGAATATCACTTCTGACAATAGGTTATAAAAGCACTGGCTTTCATCTTGCGCTCTCTCTCTCTCTCTCTGGAAGCCCTTGTTCTCACGAAAGCGATCTGCCATTTTGTGAGTATCCCTGAGAAGAGGCCCATATGGCAAGGAACTGACGCCATCAACAGGCAGCGAGGATATGAATACTGCCAACATCCACATGAGTGAGGTGGGGAGCAGATGCCCCAGTCCAGCCTTGAGATGACTGCGGCCCCAGCAGATACGTGATTGCAGCCTTGTGACAGACCCCAAGTGAGAGGCGTTCAGCTAAGTGGCTCTTGGATTCCTGACCCACAGAAACTGTGAGATAATGACATGCATGTTGTTTTAAGTGGCTAAGTTTTGGAATGGAATGTGGCATTTATCATGCAGTAATAGATAACTAACACCTCGTCCTACAGCCTACCTCATACCTACTCTTCACACCTGCCCGCTGGGATCACATTCCCCAGGAAAGTGCTCACAGGTAGGTTTTTTTTTTTTTTTTTTTGTCTTAGGGCGTGTTTCTGAGAAACTTTGACCAAGACATATTTTCTTCACGTTCTCTGGTAGTTATTTGTTGATAGCTCATTCTCTATGTCAGATGTAAGCCTCTTTTTAAACATTTATTTGGCCTAGAAGACAGCAATTTTTTTTTTGATTTGCTCATTCCCCTCTTTTCTCAGCTCAGAATAACTTTCCTCAGGGGTTCTTTCGGCTGATGCTTCCGTACCAGTTTTCTTCATTTCTCCCTTAGGGACCGTAACAAGTTTTGTGCATGCATCTGCATTTCCTACCCTCCCTGACTGTTATCTTCTCTCTCTCCACGTCCTCCTTTTGTATCATGAAATAGGTTCTCATGTTGATTTTTCGCATTTTCGATTCAGTTTTCAACTAAGTTATTTTCACTCCAGCTCCAGATGACAGTAACTTCTAGAGTTGATAAAGATACCTTTTCTGAAAAATCTTCAGCTACTTCTTATTAAGTTTTATATTGCCCTTTGTTTTGGTTAAAAATCTATTTTTGAGATATAGGCGATTATGGTAATAACTTAGAATGCTGGGGAACTCAGGTGAGGAGCAAAGTAACTCAGAACCTGGAGTGCGGCAATGACCTGGGGACAATATGGAGAAAGTGGAGGGGGAGCTGCAGACTTGCTTTGATGAGAAGCACAGCTACATTAGGATCAGCCTACATGTTTCCCTTCAGATAACACCATGAGAAGTGCAAACTAGACAAGATCATCTTATGTGTTTTCCTGAGGCTGTAGGTTGCCTTTCCGGGATGACCTGTCTCTTGACATTTATTTGAGTTAGGTTTCATTTATGTCAGAATATTTAGAGTGAGGCCATACTACCATGATTGATATCAAGTTTCACCCTCCCCTAGGAATGACCTTGGAAATAAGCAAGTGATGTCTTCATTTCACATGTGGGAAAAACTGGTTCACAAAGAAGTAATTTATCCAAGATGGGAAACAGTGGCGGGGCAGAAAACTTTTATAATCTTCTAATATTTGTATAAATTATTTAACAATTATGCTGTTTTAAAATCACATTCTTATGAAAGTTTTTAAAGTTTAGTGTGGACTGACATTCAGTGAAGTCCTCAACGTTTATCTTCCATATGTCCAGTCTTCCATATCCACAGACTTTGGCGCCTTCCCTCTTTCTCCAGCTCTCCCTACATGTGATATTTCAACCAAGGATCACTTGTCAAAATCTGACCTCAGCAAAGGAACCGAATCTACGCCCTCATACAAGAAAACATTTATGAATGCTTACTGTATTAATTCCCTTTAAAAATTATTACAAATAAGTGAATCTCTAATTGTAGAATTTGGGGACTCCAAAAGCTGGGAAAAGGATTGGAGGACCAAGGTGATGAGCAGGGAAAGAAGTTTTCAACAACTTTCTTTTCTTGGGCCTTGTTGCTCACCATGTGACAACATCCTCTTACTTTTCGTGTTATGGGAAAGTGCCCTGCAGTGCTAGCAAGGTGTACCCAGGGAGAGGACAATGCAAATAATTATCCTGCTTACTCAGGCTTACATTTTTACGCATGAAACATAGTTTCTTTTACATGTTTATTTACTTATTGGTTCTCAGGAAGACTGACAGAGCTGGGTGATGTGAAAGGGACATTATGTTCTGATATCCTTCAGATAGAGAAATCCTAAAGTGCGGTTAATTTCTTGTCCATATTCAGCTGCTGGATTGCATACATCTCTATCACTAGCAACCTGTACAGAATGGCCAAGGGATGGAGTATGTGGCATTGGGAACAGAGATTGTCTTTGGAGATTTCTGCAATATTCCCTGCAACTTCAGGACCTCTTGCTCTTGAAAGTTGCAGTTTCATATTGGCTGCTGTACCACTCCTGTATGATATGCTACTTATCAATAAAATGAATTGGTTTCTCCAGGGTGTGGTTATCTCATTATGTTTTTAATTTGCATTGCCCTGATAACTAATAATGTTAAACATCTTTCCATATGCCATCTATGTATCTTTTTATGCAAAACTTAAATATTTTGTACATTTTTCTAAAATTGGTTTTTCTTACTGAGTTGTAAGAGTTCTTTATGTATTCTGTTGTAAGTCCTATGTCAGATATATATATTAGAGTCAATTCTTTTTTTTTTTTTTTTGAGACAGAGTCTCTCACTCTGTTGCTCAGACACTAATGTGTTCATAGCTAGTGAGCTTCAAACTCCTGGGCTCAAGCAATTCTCCTGCCTCACCCTCCCGAGCAGTTGAGACTACAGGTGCATGTGGCCACCACACCTGGCTAATTGTTTATTTTTTTGTAGAGATGAGGTCTCACTATGTTGCCCAGGTTGGTCTTGAGCTCCTGGCCTCAAACGATCCTCCTGCCTCAGCCTCCCAGGTTTCCTTACACACACACACACACAAACTCTAAAACAACAACAACAACAAACCTGCTCTCTGCCATCAAAGAATGGGGAAAAGAGTGGCCTAACAACAAAACACAATTGTTTTGGCAAATTCAAAATCTGCCAAACTCTGTTCAAACGCCAATGGAAAAATTGCAGCCTCCTCCTCTAGCCCACAAAGACAAACTTGAGTGCTCTGATTCCCCAGCTGAGTGGTATCAGCAGGGCTGAGGTGGAAGCTGATCGTTCCTTCTCTACCTGATGAAAGGGAAGGGTGCTCTGATTCTCTTGGAAGTGAAGGCTGTTTGGACTCTCCTGCCAGGGTACCATCTGCAGGGTCCTGTGCTGAAATGGGCCTCCATGCTTGCTCGGAAGCAATAAGAATTAACAAGGCAGTGTGAGGCAACTGTAGTCACCACTAGGTTGAAAGGAGACCTAGACAAATCCACAATTATAGTTGGAGACTTTAATACCCTACTTTCAGTAACTGATAGAATTATAAGACAGAAAATTGTTTTGGCGATTCTAGTTCCTTTATATTTTCCCTATAAAATTTGAATCAGTTTTTTTAATGTCTGCATAAATGTATACTGGGATTTTAATTGAGATTATGTTTATAGGCTCATTTAGGAAGAATTTATTTCTTAACAACATTGAACCTTTTGATCTATAAACTATTACATCTTTCCATTTATTTAGATCTTCTTTAATTTCTTTTAGGAATATTTTATATTTCTTATGTGAGTCTTGCATATATTTTATTAAATTTATTTCTAAGTATTTCAAATTTAAAGTGACATTTTTTAGAATGAATATGCCTTTGTTTGGCCTTCATTTTGGAGGATATTTTCGCTGGGTAGAGAATTTGGGCCCGACAATTTTTGTTTGTTTGTTTCCACACTCTAAAGATATTATTCCACTGTTCCCTTACCTCTGCTGTTTCTGCTCAGAAGTCAATATTAATTTGCATTATTGTTCCCCTGTATGTAATGTGTCATTTCTTTGGCTCCTTTCAATATTTTCTCCTTATCTGTGTGTGTTTTTTAGCAGCCTAAACATAGTCTTTTTTATATTGATTATTCCCCAGTTTGCTGAGCATCCTCAGTCTGTAAATATAGCAACATTTTTGGTCATAGTTATTCAAAAACTATGCTTTCTGCTGTCTGTCTCTTTCTCTTCTTCTCTAACTTCAGATGCTTGTATGATAGATCTTTTGATATGGTCTCAGAAGTCCTTGAAGCTCCATTAATTTTTTTTAAGTCTTTTGTCCTTTTTCTTTGTGTTCTTCATATTGGATAATTTCTATTGATTGATATTCAAGTTCCCTGACTCTTTTCAATATGATCTCACTTCTAATGTTTGGCTCATCCAATATATTTTTAATTTCAGATTTCTCATTAGTTCTTTTTTACTTTCTGTTTCACTGCTGTTCCTCTGCCCTTTCATTCCTTATGAGCATATTTTCCTTTGCTTCATTCAGCACAATTATTTTTATTTTTACTTTTCAACTTTTATTTTAGATTCAGAAAGTACACATGCAGGTTTGTTACCTGGGTATGTGGCATGATGCCAAGGTTTGGGGTACGAATGATCCCATTACCCAGGTGCTGAGTGTAGTACCTAACAGTTAGTTTTTTATCCCTTCCCCCATCTCTCCCTCCCCTCTCTAGTAGTCCCTAGTTTCTATTGTTGCCATCTTTATTTCCGTGAGTACCCAATGTTTAGCTCCCACTTATAAGTGAGAATATGTGGTATTTGGCTATGTAGTATTCTATGGTGTATATGTACCACATTTCGTTTAATTGATCAGAATTATGATGCCTGCCTTAAAACTTCTTTTCTGATAATTCCAATATGTGGGTCATCTTGGATTTTCTATCTCTTGATTGTCTTTTCTCCTGAAAATTGCTCACATTTGATTGTGTTTCTTTGTGTTTTGAATGCTAGGAGTTGTATCCTGGACATCATGAATGTTCAATAGCGAAGACTCTAGATTTTGTTGTACTTCTTCAAATAGAGTTGTGATCTGGTTTTGTTTTGTTTAACGGGCAATTAACTTTGTTGTATTCAAAGTTACGAATAGAACAGACTATGAACTCTGTCTCTTGGACAGTAGCTCAAACTGCAGTTCAGTTCTTGTAGCCTTTACTGGGTTGGATACAGTCTGTCCATCCATGAATATTCACAGGCCAGGCAGACATTTGAAAAGCATGCACACACAAAATTTGTTGTTTCCCCTCTTTGATTCTCTCCTTTTTGGAATTCTCCCCTTACTTTCCATCTGCTGGGTTGCCCTGAACTCTGTACTCTCTTTCTTCAATCCAGAAAGACTATGGATTTTCTCTCAAAATTTTAGTCACCCTGTACCGTGCTGGTTGCAGTCTGTCTTCAGACCAAAAGTGTTGGTGGGATTGTAAATTAGTTCAACCATTATGGAAAACAGTATGGCGATTCCTCAAGGATCTAGAACTAGATGTACCATATGACCCAGCCATCCCACTACTGGGTATATACCCAAAGGATTATAAATTATGCTACTACAAAGACACATGCACACGTATGTTTATTGCGGCACTATTCACAATAGCAAAGACTTGGAATCAACCCAAATGTCCATCAGTGACAGACTGGATTAAGAAAATGTGGCACATATACACCATGGAATACTATGCAGCCATAAAAAAGGATGAGTTTGCGTCCTTTGTAGGGACATGGATGCAGCTGGAAACCATCATTCTTAGCAAACTATCACAAGAAGAGAAAACCAAACACCGCATGTTCTCACTCATAGGTGGGAACTGAACAATGAGCTCACTTGGACTCGGGAAGGGGAACATCACACACTGGGGCCTATCATGGGGAGGGGGGAGGGGGGAGGGATTGCATTGGGGAGTTATACCTGATATAAATGATGAATTGATGGGTGCTGACGAGTTGATGGGTGCAGCACACCAACATGGCACATGTATACATATGTAACAAACCTGCACGTTATGCACGTGTACCCTAGAACTTAAAGTATAATAAAAAAATAAATAAATTAATTAATTAAAAGAAAAAAAAGAAATAGAAAATTCACCCTGTGCCATTTCCTTCCTCTGGGTATCAACTCCTCTCCAGAATCAGCCTGCCTTTATTCATACTCTAGACCTTTAAATAATTATGTTGTTGTAGTTATTGTTCATTTGGTTTTGTATTTTTTCTAGCTTATTGTTATTTGTAGAAGGGTTCATCTAGCAGGAACCTATTTAGTCAGACTAAAAGTGAAATAACAAATGGTATTGTTTTTAAAGTGTTCTTTAAAAAATCTATTTCACTTTTTTTTTGGCTAATATATAGAATGGTATTGGATTTTTGTATAATGACCTTGTGTTCTATGTCGTTACTGAATTTACTTTCTAGTTCTAGTCACCTTTTTTTGGTCTATTGTTAGTGTACTCTATATAAATAGCTGTTTTGTCTGTGGCAGTTTGACTTCTCCCTCTCTGATATATATACCTTTCATTTCTGTTTCTCGCTAAAACATTTAGTGCAGTGTTAAATTCAGTGGCAGTATCAGAGATTCTTCCCTTCTTCCTGACTAAAGGTGAAAACATTGGTCTTTCACCATTGAAAGTGATGTTAGTGTCTTTTCTCCATAGATGTTCTTTATCAGGATGTTCCCTTTTATTCCTAGGTTGCTGAACGTTTGTTGCTGAACGTTTGTTATTACAATTTGGTATTTAATTTTCTCAAATGCTTTCTCCATATTTTGTTTTTCTCTTTTTATCCATTAGTATGGTGAATTACATTGATTTTTGAATGTTAAAAAAAATCCCTTTGATTCCTAAGATAAACTCTGCTTGTTCATAATGCATTTTCCCTTCCGTATATTGCTGATTCTGATTTGCTAAAATTGTTTTGAAGATTATTGCCCCATATTTCTGAGGGTTATTGATCTGCCCTTTCTTTTCCTGTAATGCCCTTGCTTGGTTTTTTTAGAATAATGGTAGCCTAATAAAATGATTGGGAAGTGTTTGCTCCGCTTCCATTTTCTGGCTAAGTTTTTATAGGAATGTTCCTATATCCTCCATAAATGCTTGATAAACTATATCAGTGAAGCTATTCATACCCAGTATTTTCCTTGTGGAGATATTTTAAATTATGAATTTAATATCTTTAAAGGTATCTTCAGTCCTGTTTCTGTTCTTTTGCATCAGTTTAGTAATTTATGTCTTTCAAGACATTTTTGTATTTCATTTAATTTTCCAAATTCATTGACACAAAGTTGTTCTTAATATTTCCTTGACCTTGTAATGTCTGTGGGACTTTTAACAATGTCTTCTCTTTCATTTTGAAATGGGTCATTTGTCTCCTCTCCTTTCATCTTGAAGAGTGTTGAACTTATATTATCCATAACAGACTCCTAGGAATGTTGGAAATGCTGGGCCACACCCTAGAAGAGGGCATCACCTTGAGCTAGTAGTTTTCTGAGGCCAATGGCAAAGCTCAAAGACGGATACAGCTGTGAGCCGTTAGCAGTTAACATTCCCAGCAACTGGGGGCTGTGTGCGTCGGCACAGAAGAGGAGAGCTTGGCAGAGAACAACAGCATTATCCACTTTGTAAGGGAAAACACATTTTGAATGTGAGATAAAGTTTGAGCAAAAGCAGGGTATTAAATAGAAGGAGATTTGCGGTGACAATATGGAATTGGGCTTGGTGAGGGCCAAGGGGCAGAGAAATAAATGTGGAAAGGGCCCCAAACAGTGCTGAGCAACCTGGGTTCCCTGGGTCTGTAGGGGCCTACGCAAAGAGTTATGTGCATCCTAGAAACAAGGACAAGTCAGCCCAGCTAATGGTATCAACCTTATGTATTTATGTTGATTATCTCATGCTGATGGGCACTGAGGCTAATGAAAGTGGATATTTATTTTTGCTCAATAAATATGAAATATACTTCTTGGTTCCTGATCAAGAAAGTAATTCAAATGTATTCTCAAATCCTAAGTCAAGAGCTGAATATTTATCTCTGGAAATGTAAATTTATTATTGTGTGTTTTAGATAGGTTTTAAACAAAAAATTCTCTCTTGGAAACAAAACCGTCTTGCAAAGCTTTCTTTAATTGATAATCATTTGAGTGTCTACATGCACTAATAATATTTATTATTCACAAATTATCCAGACATGAATGTATTACATGAATGTAGTTTCTTTGTCACCTCCCAAAATTCTGACTATCACTCCAAATGGAGACATGTAGGTCTTTTTTGCTCCTCATGTTTGCCAGGAGCAGAGTCTGTTTCTGATATTTAGAGGGTGTCCCTCCTTTCCTCTTTAATTACACAAGATTCCTACCCTTCTTGCCATGAGACTCTGTTTCCAAGAATATATCTGAAACTCAAAGAACAAATGCTGGCTATCAAGAGGATTATCCCTTCCAGGTCAATTTGCAGGTTTATTAGGAATCACAAGTCTAAACTATAGGAAAATGCAATTTTAATTAGCTGGTAAATTTAATTTCTTACAGATGCTCACAAGTCTGAATCCCATGTCTTCAAAACTGCTGCATCTCCTTACTGACTGGCAAAAATTGCTCGAAAACCTCTGCCTTCTGGCTACTTCACCTTGGCTGGGCTGCCTTCAGAACTGCCACATGTAACAAACACCAAGCTCACCATCTTCTCTCTTCCCCATTCTCATCTTTCTCCTCCTCAATTCCTTAGTTCTGTTCATTCGCTGGCCAACCAATTTCAAGTGTCAGTGTTATCTTTGGCTTGCCTCTCTCCATGGCTTTTCATATTCAATCATTCGTTCAGCTGTAATGATTCTATCATGAAATGACACTATAATTTTCTATTCATTTTCATGTGTACTGACACATCTTTGGAGCACGTGCTCATCACCAAGACCCAGCTGCTGCCTTAGCTTCCTGATCTCCTTTCTTAAATGATTTCTGTTTTTCAGTTCTTCTTGCATCGTGACAAAAAATTAATTTTCTAAATCATGTCATTCCCATGCTTTGCATTCTGTAATAATGTGCATTTCTTCACAATCCTCAATCTTCTGGTCCCCATCCACTTTCTAATCTTCTCTTTCTCTTTTTCTTCTTTATACAGTCCACCCAGTTTTGTCCATTCTTCTAAGCAGGTTGCATACTTTCCTATATTTGGTCTTTCCTTGTACAAGAGTTTCTCCTCCAACATGACAGGAGGGCTCTACTGTTCACTTGCAAAGGATTTTTTCCCAAGTTTTCAACCCTCAGCTTATCTCCTCTCTTCTCCATGAAAACTTTTCTGGTCACTGTTGCATAGAGGTCTCTTCTTCTCCTCTGAACATCTAGAACTCCCATTCTCTGTCGGTTTAGTACTTATTGCCTTACATTGTTAGTTTCCTTTTTTTTTCTTTTTTGGTGTACAGAGTTAAAAATATACTAGACATTAACTGTGATCCTGTGTTCTCTTTCAACTGAAAGCAAATCCCAGGCTGAGCAAATGGGAGAAGCTGAGAGAAGGGGAAATAATTCTACCTAATAAGGGGCTGGTGGGCCTGCAGGGTAGACTCAAGAATCTTAGGACAGAGGCCAGGGGCAGAGAGGAGAACCATGGCGACCACAGGTATAGGGGTGGATTTGAAAGATTTGGAGATGGGAAAATTAAGGTCTGAGGGAGACATGGGGTTTCTTTTTTTTTTTTTTTTTTGAGATGGAGTCTCGCTCTGTCTCCCAGGCTGAAGTGCAGTGGCTGGATCTCAGCTCACTGCAAGCTCCGCCTCCCGGGTTTAGGCCATTCTCCTGCCTCAGCCTCCCGAGTAGCTGGGACTACAGGCGCCCGCCACCTCGCCCGGCTAGTTTTTTGTATTTTTTTAGTAGAGACGGGGTTTCACTGTGTTAGCCAGGATGGTCTCGATCTCCTGACCTCGTGATCCGCCCATCTCGGCCTCCCAAAGTGCTGGGACTACAGGCTTGAGCCACCGCGCCCGGCCGAGACATGGGGTTTCTATAGTAAAGGGAGAAAATTGTGCTGTACGTGGTGTGGCACAATCTTCCCTTCACATCTCATGAGAGTCCTTCAGTAATGACTTAACGTTACGTTTTACTGAAGATCATGTCAGATGTTTTCTCATTAAGTCAGATTCTGTTTCTTTGTGATATGACACTGTATGGAGATGGGCTTTCGGGTGAGAACAAGAAGGGCTAACTCCCCCCCCCCACACACACACACTTTACACTTCTCGGTATTCCATGTGATGCCAAGCCATACCACGAGTAGAAGGAGATGTTTGTCCTTGGTGTCTTAGACCTTTGTACCTTTACCCAATTCCCATAGACCTGTCACAGCCTCCAGTGGTTCTCCCAGTGAGATTCATGTATTCCAGTGACTATGCAAGGAGATCAATTAGGGTATGGGAAGAAAATAAAATGAAAAAAACATATATGCACAAGCACCTGTACACACACAAAATTATCCTTTAAAATTTGTTTTTTGGGGGATATGTTTTACAATGTGCATGCAAAGTAGAATTGCCATATAATAAATACTGCTTTGCAATTACAGCACTAGAATTGTAAATATTCTTTAAAAGGATCTAATTCATGGATTTCCATACCTTGTTATATTTCAAGAGAACTGGACACTTTAAAGATACAGATTCCTAGACTCCACGTCAGACCTACTGAATCAGCACTGGGTGAAGGTTAGGGGCAGGAATCTGAAGTTTAACAAGCTCCTTGTTTTATCCCGAAACAGCCCCCTGTGGCTCTGCCTTTCACTGAAATCGAACTCCCTCATTTTCCTAAAGAGAAAAAGGAGGACCCTAGAAGTAAAGTGACTTTCTGAGACCACAGCAGATGGGTAGCAAAGCCCAGACAGGACCATAGTCTTCTGTCTTCTAATTCCATGCTTGTTCCATCCCTATTTATATGGTTGATTTTCAAACTCTGGGCAGAGTTTTCCAGCATTTCCCAGACTCTTCCTTCTCCTATTCTATCACTCTGGACACTTCCCCAAGTGTTTTTTTTAATCTGTGGAAAGATATCCAGTATGATGTCATTAATATTGTTGCTAGCAGAATCATGCAGAAATTGAGAAATTTCAAGCTGTAGCACAAATGGCTTGAGTTCCAGATGGAACTCGAAGGGAACAAATTTTAAGACTACTAAATCATACCAATTGTGATTGAAAAATACAAAAAGCATTCAAGCTTTTGAGGATGAGGGAAACACAAATGAAGGACCTTTGTTAAACCCTTTTGCAAGCATAGATGAGTGAGAACATGGTGATTCTAATAATTAAAATAGAGAATTTAGGGGAAGAAACAAGTTTAGGGAGTTTGCTGACATATTAGTTATCTCTTTCTGTGTAACAAATAACTTCAACATTTAGTGGCTTCAAACACTACACATTTGTTATCTCATTGTTTCTGTGTCACAAATGAGGCACTGCTTAGCTAAATGCCTCGGGCTGAACGTTTCTCATGGCTGAATCAAGGTGTTGGCTGGGGTTGCAGTCTTATCTGAAGACTCCCAAACTTGCTTGTGTGATTATTATTAATAGCAGAGTTCAGTTCATCAAGGGTGGTTTGGACTGTGGGCCTTAGTCCGTCACTGTGTCAGTTCCTCTCACAGGGCCTCCCTGCAGGGCAGCTCACAACGTGACAGCTGGCTTCCATCAGCGTGGGCAGGCAGGAGGGCAAGAAAGGGCAAGCAAGACAGGCTCCTGAGTCTTTGTGTAACTTCATATTGGAGGTGACATCCCATGGCCTCTGCCATACTCTATCTGCTAGAAGAGAATCACTAGGTCCAGGCCATGCTCAAGGGGAGGGGATTACCCCTGGGCATGAGTACCCAGACGGGGGATCTTTGGAGGCCGTCGTCGTGGCTGCTACCACAGTTGAGTCTGAACGCCTGTGGGAGGACTAGGTGGAGGCATCCAGCAGGAACTTGGACATCTGAATTTGAAGCTCTAGGGAAATGTCTGGGCTGCAGATTCAGATTTGGGAGTTATTAGTATGTCATGAGCAAGGGGTGAAATCATGGGAATAGATCAAGTCAGCCAGGAAAAACATTTTTTTAGGTATCCAGTAATTACTAGTATGCGCTAATTACTAACTGTTTAAGAGAAAATTCAGATCTAGAGTGAAAACAAAAACAGATATAGGAAAACAGAAAAGTCACTAACCAAAGCTACTTGTTACTCATAACTTAATCAAGACTTTCAGATTCGCCATGAATATTTGGGTTAGGGCAGGTGGCATTTTCTGGTATCGTTAGAATACTAAGATCCTGAAGAAAAAGTGCATTCTTTAAAAAAATTATTTAAATAGGTGACCAAATGAAACGTGGAAAATCTCTGGATGGAGAAAAATAAGGTCTAGTTTGCCTTTCATCAGGTTTAAACCAGAGATCAGATGGATCTTATGTTTTCTACAAGTTTCGGGTTATAGATATTATTAACATTCATGTAATATGATTAATCGTCATCTAAAGACTGACTCCTACAGGCTCACAATACCCCTCCTCTTTGTAAACACATGGCCCAGGGTGTGTCACAGAAACCTTGGAGAGCTAGAAGTATGTCACCATGAAGGATGGTGAAACACCCTGCATGTCCCCTTTGGCCCATAATCTTCCCTCCCTCTGTGCCTTGGACTCATGCTCATCACTTCCGCCTGGAATGTTCTCCCCATGTAGCCAAATCCTACCCTCCCTTCAAGGCGATCTTCAAATCCCATTTCTTCCATTAAGTCTTCTGATTGGATCACCCCACCCCACCCCACCCCACCTCTCTCCTCTGTGGATCCCTGTCTTGGTGCCAGCCACTTTGGAGAGTCGTGCCCAAGCCAGGTTCTATGCTGGCCTTTTTCTTTAACTCCAGAAGTTGGTAAACTATGGCTGCACAGAGCAAATCTGCCCCCACCCCCTGTTTCTCTATGACCTGCAGGCTATGAATAGTTATTACACTTTTAAATTGATGAAAATGATCAAATGAAGAAGATTTCATTACACATGAAAATTATATGAAATTCAACTTTCAGTGTCCATAGACAAATTTTTATTTTTGTCAGTAAAATGCGTGTGGAAATTTGTTTTCTTTTGCCTTACGGTTCATGAAGTTTAAAGTATTTGTTAGCTGTCTGTCACTTTATAGAAATTTGCTGACCTCTGCTATAAGCACTCGTTTTCTCCCTCCTGAGAGAGAGCAGACTGCAGGATGGGCACATTTTGGTGGCTTCTGTAGCGTCTCCCATAGTCTGCAACACAAGATTGGTGTTTGGTAACACTTGTTGAATGGAGCTAAGAGAGAATGTTTTTAATTTGTGATGGATAAAATGTTATGTCCTTTCCTGCTGTCCAGGCCTCCGCTTTATTCGTCTCTGCTGTTGGGCTGGTATCTGTTATGTCTGGTAGAAAAAATGACAGGGAATACCAGGGTGGGTCACAGAACTCATGGAAAACACAAGTGAAATGAAGTCTGGGAACCAGAGCTTTTGTTTTGGGTGGAGAGCAACTGTTTGCTTTGGGGGATTGAGGTAATGAAAGTTATTTCAATAACATAATTCAACAGTTGTACATGCTTTCTGCCAGAAAGATGGTTAGGCAGACCTCACCCAGGGACCCCATCCACAAAATGCAAAGGTTAAACACTCAAATGCTGAACAAATTCTCCTCCCTGTTGAGCAGAAGATAAAACTATACATCCACCAGAGGTACAACTATGTAAAATGCACCATATGGACAAAGACGAGAGGCAAAATGAGAAAACTAAAAGAGGGTGGTTGGGATTATGAAAAACTACCTAAAAAAATCTTTTAGTTAAGTAGTTAAAATATTTCTAATAAATAAATTTTCTGAAGAATCATGAAAATGAAAACAATTCTCATTTTTTTCTAGCATGTATAAATTTTTACCTTTCTTTTAAACTCTCACCTTTTGCCCTCACAACACTAGAATTTTATATTGAAGTGGGAATTGCTCAGGATTCTTAGTATACCACACAAGCACAAACATATGCAAATTTTTCCTAAAACAAAGGTTTATTTATGTCATTTTAAACTGTTCTTTCTTAAGCCTGCATTATATTTTTGTAACTACAAAATTCCAAAATGGGAAGAACACTACTAACTTAGCACAGTACCTGCACTAAGCAAAGGCTTAGTTCATGATAGTTGTTGCTGTAAGGACCTCCTGTTATGCTCTAGCCCTTGTGATTCTTAGGGGGCAGAAATGGCATCCCTACACCAGTGAAGCCTCAGCTTCCAGCACAGTGTTTGGTTTTTAATCAAAATTGGCTACACAAATAAACTAACTAAACAATCAAAAAAAGGAAATGGCACATACATAGAGGTACTATCTATGCTAGCAATCAGGCAACTGAATTCCACCTTCAGCTCTTTAAAACTAAGACCCATTCATTCATATCCTCTCCTGAGTGGGAGTGATGGGACAACTGAGGCACAATGAGGCAATATCACACACCAGGGCTCTGTCAGTTGCTGGAAAAGTTGAAGCCTTTCTTTAACCCAGAGAATGATGAGGAAGAATGGCATGAGGTTTTAAGGTTGCCATCACATCACCAACTAGAAAAGTTCATTCAACAAATATTTATGGAGCATCCATTTTGTACAAGAAATTGTCCTATATTATGAGGGAACTAGAAGCTGAAGCAGAGAGGCAGAGACTTGTCTATGGCAGCTCTCTTGATCTCTTCATTTCCTGGAGTGATCTTGGTGATCCTGGAATCTTGCATGGATCTTGTAGCATGGAATAAATGAGGCTCACAAGTAAGATGCAATGTAGGCATTGAGGCATTGCTCTCAAGTAAGGCAGCAGTGAAACTCAAGGGATGAAGTCTTAGCTTCCAAGAAGACACAAGAGAAGTGTTGTGGATACTGGAAGTGACTCCCATTTGCATCAACCCTAGATCTTGACTGAGATTTTGTAGCCACAAATGAGGTAGCAGTGATGACATGAAAAGTTTCCTTGATTTGTCAAAGGCTTGGTTTTAATTACAGCTCTGCCTCTCCTCTTGATTTTATGAATTTGAGCAAGTTTCTTAACTCTTCTGAATGTGAGTTTATTCATCTCTAAAATTGAGAAAAATTATTTTCCATTATAAGGTTTTAATTATTTATCTATTCCTACATAATAGACCACCCTAATAAATAAGTAGCTTAAAGCAATGATCTATTTATTCTGTGGGTTAACTGGGCAGTTGTGCTGGTCTGCTGGGCTCACATATGTGACTACATTTAGTTGGTGGCTCAGGAAGAGTCTTGATGTAGCTGAGAGAGTTGGGGCTGTATCTCTTCACATTGTCTTTCATCCTGGACTTCTTGAAGGCCTATCCATCTCAGGGCAACATCTAATAGGGTAAAAGAGGAAGCTGCAAGATTTTTTAAGGCCTAGCTTTGGAAGTCATACAATGTTACTTCTATGATATTCTACTGGTAAAAGAAAAATACAAAGCCAACTCAGATTCAAAGAATTGAGAAATAGACTCTACTTCTTGATGGAAGAAGATAAGAAATATTGTGGCTATGTTTTTCAATCTACCAAAAGTTGTGGTAAAGATTAAACGTGATTATGTATGTGAACGTATGATTTTTCTCTCTCTATATATATGTAAGTAGGTGTGGTTTCTGGTAGGTGTGATACATGCATTATATTTTTATAACTACAAAATTCTACAATACTCACTAAAAGTCAGAAGCCAATTTTTGAAGATATAGTTGGCTCTATCATGAGTGATCTATTTGCCACTATCAATGGCAGGAACTGGGCTACATGAAAGTCTAGTTAGCTTTTTGTGAAGCCATGATTTAGTTTGCAAAGGAAGACTGAGAAGCTGATTTTAGAGTATGCTTCTTCCAAGTAAAGCTTGAAAATGCTTTATTTCAGTAAGCTCTAAACATCTTCAAAGTTCCTGAGATGGTGTAATGAACATGTGGATTTTTTTTTTTCCCCTGACAAGCATTAATGCCCTTCAATTTTTGGTGCATGACCAAAATAGTGTTTTGCCCATCTTTGATAGATGAACCCCTTTCCCGTGGCATGCAATCTTGTTCTGCTATCCATCGAGATACTCCATCATCCTTTGGCCAGGATTGTGCCCAAGTTCCCTAAATAGCTACGTCAAAAGGACCCTGTCCTTTGAATTTGAACTCTGAGGTGGAAAAAGATCAAAATGGTTGGAATTGATTTACTCACATGACATCAGCCTGAAGAGGTTCTCTGCTTACCATTATCCCAGAACTGTACTACTCCCCATTTTATCACAAAGTCAAGTTCAGTGAGCCATCTCATAACCTGATAATACTTAAAAGGTTTTTTTTTTTTTTTTTTTTTGCTTAAATTTTCCATAACTAGTTTTCTTGCTTGTAGACAAAGAACCTTTGCTGGCACAGATATTTATACAAGAGGTATAAAATGATGAGAGTGGCTTGAAGCTAAAAATGCCACAAGATTTCAATTGATCAAACAATAAACAAAGTATTTGTGTTTTGTCATAGTTTTCAGGACACTAGCAAGTTTCCTTGAATAAGGAATGTCACCTTGACTTTAATATCATACAGCTAGGGGGAGTAAGTACAATGGCTATAGAAAAAATATATATATTTAGGTTGGCGCAAAAGTAATTGTGGTTTCGCTAGTACTTTTAAATGGCAAAAACTGCAATTACTTTTGTGTCAACCTAATAGTTCACGATAGCAACAGAGGAAATATCCCTAATGGTCAGTCCTGACATGGCGCTTGGCATATAGTAGGCATACTGTAATCATGTATTAAAATTAATTAACTATTCAGTGAATGACTCAGTTAGTAAGTGCAATGATGTTAGAACAAGAGAGATGGGCATGAGCTAAAACACCTATGAACAAGAAGGAATTTGAGCAGGGTTTCTTAGGGTGAATAGAATTCTTTGAAATAAGGAGATGGAAGCAAGGAATTGTAGCCCGTGGACTTAATTTGCAAACAGCGCAAAACAACCTATTATGTAAAAAAAAAAAAAAAAAAGTCTGTGATAGGTTTAGGGAGAGTTGGGTCCTCAGTCATCTGGCATCAAGAAAATCTTATTGCAAAGACATAGATTTTTATTATTCATTACCGAATTTTGACATAAGTGGCATGCTACTCTAATATAAGTTGATTGCCTAGATAGTGGGAATATTTCTTGTATATTTAAAAATGCATTTACTTCCCCCTGTCTCCCCTTCCCCTGCAGATCTTCCACCATTGTGGTTAGAACATGAGACTTATTGCTCAAAGAGGGGAGTATATGGCTTGGAGCTGCCATCCAATATGAAGAAAGAATCTTTCCTTTATTGGAAAAAGAGGCCAGTGAATAAAGAGGAGGTTACGGGGAAAGCAAAGGCCAGATAAAAGCGTTTAATCCAAATCCCTCCCTTTGAGGTGAAACCCTGGAAGGTAGTTTGAGTTAGAAGTAATAGAAATGTCCAGAAATGTTGGAAGAGGAGACTTGCAGGGCACTGGATTTGGCCTTTACTTCCTGGGCAGAAGCCTTAGAAAAGGCTTGTGTTTGGATGCTGCTGTCCAACATGTCACTGAGTGTAAGATTCTGAGAGAGAGAGGGCACAGCATGTCTTGCATGCTGCTGGAGTACAAGGAAAGCACGCAGTTTCCAGATTCCCCTGTAGGTGCAGAGCAGCCCAGAAAACTGGTGGGCAGGGCAAGGCCTTTCTGGATGTCCAACAGCCCTGCTTTCTCCTCATCCATGGTCCCTCTGCTCAGATCCCTTTCCCAGTGTGAATTCCCTCCTTACATCTCCCTACCCAGGGAGCTTTAAAAAATATCCATGTGAAGGATCCACTACAGACTACTCAAATCAGAAACTCTGGGTGTTGGGGCCTGGTGTCAGAATTTATTTATTTATTTATTTATTTATTTATTTATTTATTTATTTATTTAGTTTTTGAGGCGGAGTTTTGCTCTGTTGTGCCCAGGCTGTTGTGCTCAGGCTGTAGTGCAGTGGCACAATCTCCATTCACTGCAACCTCTATCTCTCGGGTTCAAGCGATTCTAGTGCCTCAGCCTCCTGAGTAGCAAGATTTACAGGCATGCATCACCACACCTGGCTAATTTTTATATTTTTAGTAGAGATGGGGTTTCACGATGTTGGTCGGGCTGCTCTTGAACTACTGGCCTAAAGTAATCCACATGCCTTGGCCTCCCAGGCATGAGCCACCACGCCCGTCCTGGTGTCAGAATTTTTTTTTAAGCCTCTCATTATTTTACTGCATAGCCAGGGTTGAGAACTGCTATCCTAAGTAGAGTCTAGTTATGTTTTAGACTTAAGTTAAATATCATTTCCTCAGGGATCCCTTTCCTGATCAGCCCTAGCCTAGGTCAAGTCCCCTTGTTATATATCCTCCAAGCAAGCACCCAGTACTTATCCTGTCTGGTGCTCAACAATTGGACCATTATTTGTTTCAAGTGTGCTTTTCCTTGTTGACTACCTGCCGTGTGAGGGGAGACACATTTCTGCCTTGTTCACTAAATTGTTGAAGTAGCCAGGTTCAAATTGTTGAACCTGCCTTGTTAAAAATTGTTGAAGTGTAGTTCAACAATGCACTAAGTGGTACGCAGTTCGTGCTCAGTAAAAACATCTTGAATGAATGATCTCCTTTACTCAGCCAGGAGTGTGTGACCAAGGCTGTCATTCATGAATCTGCTAAGAGACCTTTTGCAGGTGAGACTTAGAGTAGATCACATACATACTTAGAGGATTACGGCTTTAGCTCAGCTCATAGTTCCCACAGTTTTACTGTTTCATCTTCATGTATCATAGCAGTTCAGCATGTCCATCATCACCATTATAACCCTGTGTGGTGGACACTACAAGTCCCATCTTATAATTGGAAAGAAGTTGAATAACTTGCCCAGGTCTCTCTACCCTACCCTCTGGGCCCCTTTACAAACGATTACAAATAAGGAAAATCCCTTTCAACAGGATACATTCCCAGCGTACCTCTTTGTGCTGAGCTTTTATTTTTGGCTCGACAGCGGGCTGGTGGCCGCTTGCAGGGGATTTTCTGGGGGTCTCCAGTTACAGCAGCCAGGACCCAGTGTGCGACTTCCGGCCTTCCTAAACTGTTAGAGGGTGCAGGCATCATCGGGCATTATCCATATAAGGATGCCACAAATACTATACCTTTCAAAGCCACTAAATTCACTGTGCCGTGCATATCCTGGGGAGAGGCAGCTGTGTGTGTGGGAGGGCGAGGGGACGGGGAGGGTGTAAGTAGAGTCCTCCAGATGAACCCCAATGTTAATCTGGGCTGGGCAAGAGGACCATCCCTTCACCGCTCCCATCCTAAATCCTAGGTTCCAACATTTACAGGCCCCTGGGTTGGACACCGACTTAGAGCATCCTGGATTCAGGCCTGGATGGCTTGAATTGAGCCTCAGAAGCGCCGCGTCTGGAGTGGGCTCTCGACAACCCGGGGCAAGTGGGGGCGGCAGAGCCCTCTCCTCGGTCGGCACAGCAGTCCCTGCCTGCGACGCGCCCAGTCTTAGCCTCATGGCCTCCGGCGTCTGCTGAGTGTCCGGCGGGAGAGGCGCAGGGAGCGCGCTACCGGGAGGCGCGGGCAGCGGGGACTGGTCTCCTCTCGGGCCAGGGCCTCCGGGACAGCCGTCTCCAGCGCGCATTCTTGGCGCAGGTGGAACAACTTTCTGCTGCGGCAGGGCTTCCCCGATCACGGGAGAGGCTAATCTCGGATCTAGACCTCCCAGCCGCAGAGCGGGCTAAAACCGCTACTCCACCTCTTCCCATTTCTCTCCTCCCCACCTCAAGACAAAAAGTCCCAGGCCGGGCAGGACCTGATCACCTCTGCCTCCTCCCACTGCGCTAATCCTGCGAGCGAGAGGCCCCGCGCCGAGGCGGAGGCTGGCAAAGGGGAGTGGAAAGGGAGGATGGATGGGGCCGGGGGGTGGGGTGGTGATGAGGGGGATGAAGGAGGGGGTGTCATTTTCTTTTTCTTTCTTTTTTTAAAAAAAGTATTTCTCTCGCGAGAAACCGCTGCGCGGACGATACTTGAAGAGGTGGGGAAAGGAGGGGGCCGCGGGAGCCGCGGCAGAGACAGTGGGTGCCACAAGCGGACAGGCGGCCACAGCTGGGACAGCTGCGAGCGGAGCGGAGCAGTGGCTGTAGCGGCCACGACTGGGAGCAGCCGCCGCCGCCTCCTCAGGAGTCGGAGCCGCCGCTTCTCCAGTGGGTGCAGCCTGGGTCTCGACGGGGGTCGGGCGGCCACCGGGGCTGGAGCTGCGGCCACGGAGGCTTTTGCGTTTGCGCCGCGCCGCGCCGAGGGCAGGGACAGGGACTGGGGTGAGGGGCTGTCCCGGAACGTCCACAGCTGGCGCTGGCCCTCCCCTGCCTGACAGCTTCCTGGCCCGGGACTCTTGGTGCCGCGCTCCGCGTCAGATGTTCGGGGGGCGGTGGCAGCGCCCGGAGTCGGCGGGGACTGCGCGGCGGGCTTCCAGCCTGGCGGAGAGGGCAGGCTGAGGAGTGGGGCGTTTAGAGCGCGCATCGCGCGCAATTCGTGCCACTAAAAAAATAAACCCAGAGAGCTCGCCCGGGGCTTAGAACCTTTGGGGACATGGGTACTTTGCGCTGCGCTCTTCTGGCGGGGCCCGGGAGGCCGAGGGATTGGCCGGGGCTGCTGCCGCCGGGGGCCTGGGCTTTCCAGCCAGCTGTGGACCAAACCGTCTTCCCTTACCCAAATTAACTGCGCCACGCGCAGGCGGCGCACGGGTTGGGCTCGGGAATGGGGACCGCGAGGCTTCAGCATCCCGATGCCCTGAAAGTCTCCCCGCCTCGGGGATTTGTCTCTGTGTTGCAGCTGGCAGGGGCCGCCTGAAGTGGGAGCAGCGCCTGGAGAAGGCGGGAGGAGCCCGGCCCGGGGGACGGGCGGCGGGAGAGCGGGACCCCGGCGGCGCGGTGCGCTTCAGGGCGCAGCGGCGGCCGCAGACCGAGCCCCGGGCGCGGCAGGAGGCGGCGGGAGCCGGCGGCGGCTCGGCATCATGCGTCGAGGGGGCCTGCTGGAGATCCTCCTGGGATTTACCGTGCTTTTAGCGTCCTACACGAGTCATGGGGCGGACGCCAATTTGGAGGCTGGGAACGTGAAGGAAACCAGAGCCAGTCGGGCCAAGAGAAGAGGCGGCGGAGGACACGACGCGCTTAAAGGGTAAAAGAACCGGTCCCCCCCTTTGGTGTGGGTCTCCCAAGTTTCAAGATCCAGAACAACTGGCAGGATGATTCTCCCTGTAGAAGACTCCTTGGCAAGACCTCCTGGGGGCACCTTAGAGGTGCTAGGGTTGTTTAGTCCCCACCCCGTTCGTGGTTAAACTACCTTGCCCCACTCCCAAAGATTTCTGCCCCAAAGGAGAGGACATGATTGAAAGGAATCTTAGGCCATTGTTGAGGCAGATTTTGGGAGGCGAGAAGGGTTCCTTGAGGAAGAAGGGGAGGAGTTGCGAGTGGGATAAGAGGAGAAGCCCATTCCTTTCCCTGCAATACCAATTCTGGTTGTGTCTAGAGGAAAGTACTTTCCTTGGGGTCATCTTGGTAGATGCTGTGTTTGAAAGGGGGCAAGGAAAGGAGGGGATTCCCATGAGAGTCAGAGGATAAATCACAGAGTAGTCGACTCTTCCGTAAATTATGTTTATTACAATTACGAATTGGGTTTTCTGGGCAGTGCTTCCTTTAGATGTCTACACTGGAAGCAGAACAGGGCAAGTGGTTCTGAGAACTGGTTTTTTTGGGTTGTGTGGGGCTCTCCGTTTCACTGCAGCAGTAAGGCTGCTGTGGCCGGCCGGGGGTATTTTTAACTAGGGGTGTTTGTATTATGTACATTCAGTTGACCATTTCACTGGCTTCCCATGCCGCTATTATAGATGTTTTGGCCGGAAAGATTTAAATTAGGCGGGTTGACTAAGGGTTGTCACTTTACTGTATTGAAGGACAGTGGGAATACATTTCCTTTAAGAGAAATTTGTTTGCAATTATTTAAGTTAAAGCCTCCATGGAAACAGCAGGATGGACTGTCAATGACCCCTTTTATCTTCCTGGAGGAGCCTGTTAAGTAAACTCTGACAGTATATATAGGGAGATTTTGTATAAATTCTTACCATCCTGACTGATGCTCTTTTCCTGAGTGGTTCTGTAGCTTTATTATGTGGCTCTGGGTCACCAAGTGATGGTGTCCACTTGGATATGTAGCTGATCATTTCACTTACTCTTTTTTTTTGTTGTGGGGTGTTATAGTCATGTATATGTAGTAAAATTTGTGTTTGTGTGGCCCAGATATGAGAAGAAAAAGTGCAGTAAACTCACCAGACCAGTTTTTGACTCCTAGTCTGGAGAAGGGACACGATGATTGTAAGAGCCAAGCACTTAGGCTGTGATAAAATAGCACAGAACATAGTTACGATTAATTCGGGTCCATCTTGGCCTTTCTGGAAAATAAATCCAGAAATCCGATGATGATGGAAGGAAGTTTGCTTATCATGGTAAGCCTGACCCTGATCAGACAGCAGACGTTTATTGTCCTGTGTGCAAAGCACATGGCAAGTTCAATAAGTAGACTGAGGCTCTGATTTTCATATGTTCTCAAGAGGACCTCATTTAGTCCAGTATTTTTCCTTCAAAAATACATTTCTCCTACATAATATTATCTTAATATCTATTCTGATAGAATTGCTCCTGTATATAAAGGAAGTGGGGATTTAATTCTGTGGCTGAAGATCTTCAGGGAGGTGTGGGGCCTGATCAGACATTTGTCTCATTTCTCTGGGCTGTCACCAACTAGTGTGTTCCCTTGGGAGGCACAGACTGAATGTGAAAAAAGAAACTAAGTTTTACTTTGTTGCTTAACAGGATGCCACACTTTTACTCACACTAGTGCTTTCTCTGTCTGGTTTTACATTTGTTTGTGATTATAGAGAGATACCTCTCTGTGCTCCTCACAGTATTTGATCATTAACACAGACCTTATCCTATTGCAAACTATTTATAAAGCCTTCCTAAAAACAGGGTATTAATAGAATTGTAATTATGTGTGTTCCTAATTCTCATGTTAACTATAAGATTTTATAATAAGTTATACACACACACACACACACACACACGGTGGGGGTGAAAGTAATAATTTAAAAATATATACAATTAAAAGTATTTCCCTGCCATCTTTCAGAGACCATTTTCTTGGGTATTTTTCTATAAATCTTATAGGCATATGTAAACGTGTACAGATACACACATAAATATATATGTATACATGTGTGTGTGTATCCTTTTTAATACATGGAATATATTGTACATGCAATATTCTGAACTTTACTTTTTATGTATCTTTAATTCATCCACCTGTTAACTCATATGGATCTACCTCATGCATTTTCTTTCTTTTTTTTTTGAGACACAGTCTTGCTCTGTTTGGTGCCTAGGCTGGAGTGTAATGGTGCAATCTTGGCTTACTGCCTCCACCTTCTGGGCTCAAGCGATTCTCCTGCCTCAGCCTCCAGAGTAGCTGGGATTACAGGCGCATGCCACCAAGCCCGACTAATTTTTTGCATTTTTAGTAGAGATGGGGTTTTGCCATGTTGGCCAGGATGGTCTCAAACTCTTGGCCTCAAGTGATCCGCCCGCCTCTGCCTCTCAAAGTGCTGGGATTACAGGCATGAGCCACCGCACCCAACCCCATTTTCTTGTTGTATAGAACCTCATTATGTGGCTGAAACAGTTCTCTAGTGATGGCTCTTTAGATTACATTGAGTCTTTTGCTATTACCAACTTTCTTCTGCATACCTGTGTTTACATACACATGTTTATATGTGGTATAAATTAGTAAAAATAGAATTGCTGGATCAAAGTCTTTCCCGTAGATCTTAAGCAAACCCCATTTCTCATGTAAAATTTGAATAACATTTTAAATTTATTCCCTCTGCTTATTGCCATTACAGTCTCATATGAATAAATCCTTTAATGGTGCCCTGCTGTATAAATCATCAGAAAAAGCAGTTATGTACTACATTTTTCCAGTTATTGCTTAAAATTTCTGTTTTTGTCTGTTAAAATATTACCAGCTTCAAAACTCACCTCTTTGGCTACAGTGAAACCTGTTTACCATTCTGATTGGAAATGCACAGTTTATGAAGTGAAAGTGATTTGTAACCCCCGAGTCTGCCTGATGCCCAGTTGGTGGCAGCAACTTTCAGCACCTCACTAATCTTTCCTCTAGTTAAAAGGTGCTTTAAACTCATCAGTATCTGCTGTGCACTGGTTCCTTCTCTCCAGCAAATACTGCCTTCTTGGTTTTCTCTGATGTGGCAGGTGACTACAAAATCCGCCTTGCTATTCTTCCTAAAATACGTATCTATGTTCCTTTTTTGCCAGCTCCCCTTCTTCCTGGATTAGAAACTGGCCTCATTTTCTGCTCACTGGATGTGTAGTCCCAGCTTATCTTCCTCTCTTCCCACCCTGTTGCAGGTGTTCCTTTTTTTTTTTTTTTTCCTTCTCTCCCCATTGGGCAGCAAAAGTTGTTCCACAGTGGAAATTTAGGCATCCTCGCGTTTCTTCCCAGCTTCTGCTATGTTTTCTTAGAGTAAATTGCCAATTTCTGTTTTTACGGGAAATCCTTTTTTAAAAAGGAATCAGTGTGGTCCCCATCCACTCTGCAAAAATTGCATTTTTTTCTGTTTTCAAATGAGAATTGTTCAAGTTTCAAAACTGTATGAAATAATACATGTATAGTAGTTTTCTTTTGCTTGGGCACTGCTTGATATGTGAAATGGGTTTATGAAAAATAATAAAATCCTAATGTTATTTGTTTGAATTTCAATTCATAGGAATTGTTCTCAGCTAAATTCTAAACTGTGATTAGGCAAAAAGTGTGGGAGACATTCCAAAAAAAAAAAAAAACACCCAACTGTACTTGAATAGCACTAGTTATGCACCATTTATTTATGACTGCCTTATCGCTTTAGCTCCCAAGTAAGGAAATATTACTGTTTCCTGTCAAAGGGAAAGGTTCTTCACAGTGAGATCTCCTTCCCAAACCTTGGAGAAGATGGATTGAGACTTCTGCCCTTGTCGTGTGGTTTATAGGTACATGAGACCAGTTGTATTTGACACAATTTGTCAACTTGTGCATGATTCCTTTTGGTCTTTATTTGTTTATTTTTTTCCAGAGGTCTTCTTGCCAGAAAAATACCCATGGAACAGTTCATACGCAGGGTAGGTTATGTGATGGCAAACTCCAAGGGATTAATTATGTAGAAGTCTGTTATTAAAATAAAGAACTGTAATAGGGAATACAGAAAAAGTTCTGTAGACTTCATAAAGTCCATTTTACTTTGTAAAGGAGACCTTAAGACTTCACCTGAAGTCAGATGGACTAATAATTAAGTATGGGAAAAGATTCTTGCAGGGGTATAGTTTCCATTTATTGAAAAGATTAAACTAAAATATCGGGACACAATTTTTCTTAAAAAAAGGATTTAGTATTCTTAAATAGAAGATTTCAGCAATTCCACACATGAAACAAGAAGGTAGAGACAAAATATTTATTTATGGGACTCATTTTGTAACATTGAAGGCATAGAGGTTGTTTATAAAAATGTATAAGTTGGTAATACAAATTAATTAAAACATACATCAGCCTACGGTGAAATGAGATGAGAGCTGATGGAAATGGAATACAGACTTCCCTTCAACTTTATTTGGCATTTTAAAGAATATTAAAATGTTCCTTTATTGTCTTGTGTAGCACACACTTTAAAAATTATAATATTATACTGATGACTCTAATCAAGCAAAATACTAAAAAATTATTACAGTATTCATGTACTAGTTTGTTGGTTTTCTTCCAATAAGCCAAACAACCAGCCTAACCACTTTGGGAGTTTTAGCTTTATTTTCAATGTGAAAATAAGATTTTAAAAATGTTTTCTTGAAAGAGAAATACATTCTTTTAACAATTTCTTTGTTTTTAAACACGAACCCAGCAAATGGGCCTGCTTAAGCAACCTAGAATTTTTTCCCATGAGATTCTTTGAAGAAACCGACATCAATAATATATCAGGCCTGAGTTCTGTGGCCTAACTCAGGCGCATGACAGTTTAGTGTCTCGTGATGTTCAAGTCGATTTTCTCGTTAGATTGTTAAATCATCAAAGTCAAGAATCCTATTATAAGCATTTTACCACTAACTTATCATTAAGTGGGGTTTCAAAAAGTTCATTAATTCAAGAAGGCTTGATTGAATGCCAGCTAGAGTTTAGTTCTGTGGAAGGCCAGAGACATACACCCCATGATCCTGGGAGTACTTCAGGAACCATGAGTGCACAGAAGGGTAGCATCCTTGGAAAGAGAGTCTGGTATTAAGTCTAAGCAAATACGTAATAACAATTGCAGCCATGGTAGGTAACATTTAGATAACTTCTATATGCTAAGCACTGTTCTTACTGTTTTGCATATGATAATTCGTTGAATCCTCATAGCCACTCTACAAGCTGGGTGCTTTCATAAGCTTCCCTTCACAGATATGAGAGCCAAGGTATGCAGAGATTAAGTTCTAAAGACAAAACTGAATGTTAACTTTTCTTTCTCCATTAATTTTAGTTATGGTTTTGGTTTTTCATTCCACCAGACAAAAATGCAGGCCCAAGACATTGGTAAAATTCCACTTAAAATTCCTAATATTCTTTCATGCTAGTTCACAAATCCTAAGTATGGTTAATCACATAGTATTATTTAGTCCAACAAGAAACTTTCTGCAAAGGCATTAATAAAACAGAAGGAATCATAGGATGTTAGAGCCAGTGGGACTTTGTACAGCGTGTGTATGATATTTTAATATTAGACCTTGACTTATATGAGGGTGGTAGGTAACCATTGCAGGCAGCCTGCTGGGCGTTGTCTGGGCTTCTGAGCTGGAGGCATTGCTCTTTATGTTGTTCAGAACCCTCTTGCTGTCATGTCCCCCGAGAGAAATTTCTCTCTGAATAGGGTTGCAAGAAGTATTTCTCTTTCCAGTGGAAATTGGTATGTGTCTTAAATCGTGACCAGTCATATGAGTTATTTGTTTCTTTTTCATTTTTTACCTTGGTTGCCTGTAAGCTCAGCCCAATTTTTTACATTACATTGCAGCCATAATGTTAAAAAAAAAAAAAAAAAGCTCTGAGGTATCACTTACGATTGTACTTTGCAAATACTAATTCCCTTAAAACGTAAGGCCTTTATGAGGAAGATTAAGCTTATTTATTCATTTAACAGATGAAGAAACAAGGGATGCAGAGTTTCAGTAATTACTCCAGGGACATAAACTAGTAAGTGGTAGAGTTGGGAAATCTAGCTTCATAGCTGGAGCTCTTGATCTTAATATTTTACTGCTTTTCAGTTACAATAAATCTTGTAGATGGTACATTTTTTTTCCATGCCCTTTATACCTTCATTTCCTAAGAATCTTCTCCCACCATTGCTATGTGGAAAGACTCAACATTTATTGAAGGCAGATGCTGTTACAAGCCAAGGGAAGCATCATTGTGGGAATGGGATTGATCAGAAGTGACTTTACAGTGAAAGTCTATTAGGGCTGGGCATGGTAACTTATTCCTGTAATCCCAGTGCTTGGGAGACTGAGACAGGAGGATTGCTTGAGCCCAGGGGGTTGAGGCTGCAGTGAGCTATGATCATGCCACTGCACTCTAGCCTGGGCCACAGAGCAAGATCCTGTCTAAAAAAAAAAAAAAAATTATCAGTGGTCAACAAGCTCACTTTTTTTGAAAACAGAGTTTTATTGAAACAAATCCATGCCTGTTTATTTACTTATTATGTATGGCTGCTTTCTCCCTACAGCAGTAGAGTAGAGTAGTTGCGACAGAGACCATATGGCCCACAAAACTGAAACATTTGCTCTTTGGTCCTTTACAGAAAAAGTTTAACAACCTCTGATCTACGTGATAAAAAGTGACTCTCTACTAGGAGTGAGAACTCATTGAAGGCAGAGATCTTGCTTGTTTTATTTATCTCTAGGAACATCTAGGAACTGGGTATGTGGCATGTGTTCAATAGAATAGTTTTTGATGGTTGAACTCTGAGCAATTTTGATGAACTGATTGACTGGGTATGGTTAATTATATAAACTAGAGCTTGGAGTAAGTATAGCTGAGAAATAAAGGAAAGATGAGTGAAAAATACATCAAAGGAAAGGGATATGAAGTGTCTGCGGTCTTAGGACATTGACTGCAGTTGGGCAGGGTTGGCACGGCGTGGTTCCATGTGACATGGTTTGTAGTGTAGTCTATGAAACGAGTGCCCCCTGGAGCTGTGCAGTTCGCAACCTTGAGCAATCTTGTGAGCTCGTACATAGGTAGCGACGTTGTTAGGGAAAGGTGAGGGACTAGTGGAAACATAAACATCACTGATTGTTGTGAAAGGCAAGGATGGGGAGCTAGTAAAGGATTCTAAGATAGGAGCATGATCAGATCTTTGCCACTGGGTAGAGGTGTGAAAAGTAGATGACTTGAGAGAGAAACTAAAGACAGGGAGATTTGGATTTGGGAGGCTAATATAGGAGTCACAGTGAGAGTCCATGATGGTCTGAGCAAATTCAGTGAAAGGGGTGAAGAAAGAAGAGGCTCAGGTGGTTCCAGAATTAATGCAGACAGTACTTGACTAGTTGGTTGGGAAAGACAAAGGGGAGAAGGACCTAGAATGCTCCCATCTCCATATATATTCAAACTTACCATATACAAAATCATTGTAGCACCATAAAGAGAGAATAAAGGGAAATGAGATCAGGCCTAGGCCCTCTACTACCATGAAACAAAGTATTTTCATTTGTGAGTGTTTGGGTTATTTTATTGCTACGTAACAAATTGCCCCAGACTTAGTGGCTTAAAACAACAGTTTTATTATTTCTCATGATTCTGTGGCTCAGGAATTTAGACAGGACACAGTGGGGAATCTTGTCTCTGCGCCCCACAATGTCAGTTGGGCTGGAACAGGCAGTATGACTTCTTCACATATGCATCTGGTTCTGTGACCAGACCCTGGCGCCTGCAGCCCTGTTTACTTGGGTGTGGTTTATCTAAATGGACCCACTGAGGAGGGGAATAAAGAAAGCAAAGAGCCACTTGTCTGGCTGTGCTGGGGGCCTTCCAAGTTTTAAAGCTGTCTCTCTCATGCAGTCACTTGCCTGAACCTGCCCCCGGGATGGAGCCATTGAATGTGTTTTTTTCAAATGGGGAGACTGAGCCCCAGATGCAGCGACTAGGCCTTGCTCAGAGTGAGTGTCTGTTGGGGCTGGATCTTGAACCACAGCCTCCTGACCCTGGACACATGTGTTAATCCCACATATTGACTGACGGCAGGCTAACTCAAAGGGCTGGGGGCTGGCTGGCTGGGGTCACATGGGCTCATATGTCCTTGACATTGGCTGGATTCCTTGATTCCCCTTGATGTAGTCTCTCAGCTTGTCCCCTTTCTATACATGGCCTCTCTACATGGTCTTTCCATCATAGCCAGACTTTTTCCATGGCAGCTCAGAATCTCTCAAGAGCACAGAAGTGGGAACTACCAGACTTTCTTCAAACTTAGCCTAGAATTGCATGACTTGGAATTCCATCCAAGTCATAGGCCTCACCCAGATTCAAGGGCATGCACTGACTATTAAGACCTACCTTTGGATGTGAGGAGCAGCACATGTCTGCTGGGAAGGGAGGAAGTGGAGCCATCTTTGGAGACCAGCTACCACTGTAGGGCAATAGATCTTTGAGAAGGCTAATCAGATACTTTAAGTTTTAATTCTAACTTGATCAAGTTCGATCGGCTTAGTTCTCTACTGAGGATGCCTCCTTGTATTTTGCTGCTGTAACTTCAGAATGAAAAAGCTCCATAAGTATTGTGTTTGCATATTCTGTTAGATTAATGTTAGGGCATTGTTCTTAGTTTGTCCACAGTTCTGCATTTAAAGAACTCACAACTGTCAGGAATAAGATTAAAGTTCCTAATGAACCAGTATGTTTTGTTTTATTCAAATATGAGAATTTCAAAACATCTAACCTTTTTCTATTAGCTTTTAAGAAAATCAACTTTTAAGATTACACATAAAATAAATTTAATGTGCAATCACTCTAATTTATTAACTTTGGTATGTTTTAACTTTCTTCTGTATAAATTTTATTTTCAGTTTCTATTTATAGCCTCAAATGTATGTACCTGTTGGTGTAATCCACCTCAATTTTTTAAAATTAGGGATTATAACTAATAAACAAAAATAGGTCACAATTGCTAATAGAATTGGTGTTGTAATGAGCTGAACTGTATTATTTTGTTATAAATGGAGTAGCCACATTGTCAACAGAATAAAATTGGATTAGGAATATAGTCAAGTTTGGATTGTGGGTGTCTTATCCTATATCAAATCCTAGTTTTAAATTTCTTGTGACTACTGCTTTTTCAGCTTAAGTGACTTTTTTTGGTTGCAGTTATCACTGACTCTATTTATTCAGCTCCCCCAGAGCGGAAGAGAGAAAGCAAAAATCCCTATCTCCACCATTCCCAGCCGGAGATGTATTCCAGACAGCAAGCAGGCTCAGAGTGGGAGAACTGCTCCTTTAAACAAGTGGTTTGGTTCAACATTTTGAAGGGTTATGAATTCCTAGACCATCAGTCATACTTACATTCAAATATAAGTATCCAAACACATCTAATTCCAAATATAGTACAACCATTTTATGATGTTGGTGTGGGGAGACGGGATTTATGTCTGCCCTACAGACACATTGTCTGCTGTCAAGTTTCATGGCTTCGAACTGAAGTATGGTAATATCTTTATTAATAAAGGCAATGTATTCCAGAGGCAGGGTTTCATTTTGTGTGTTTTTTGTTGTTTGTTTCTTCTTCCTTTTCAGTTTCTGTTTCTCCTTCTTTGTTGCCATCTTTTCCTTTTCTTCTTTTTCTTCATCATCATTGCCTCATCTTTTTTGTAAGTAATTTCATAAGCTGTGCTGCAAATAAAATAGGGTGAATAGGAATATCAAATGAGAGTTAAAACCTTAAGAAAAGTAAACAAGGTCTATGTAAAATACAAAATTTTTACCTGGGAATTTTGGGGTGTTCAAAAAGAAAAACAGGGTTAAGGTTTTTGTTAGGGGAGGGAAGGAGAAAGCCTGAGGGAGGCAGGGGGAGAGAGCTGGGAGAAGGTCTGGAGTGAGGAGTCTTGCCACCCAGTGGACCTCGGCTGGACAGAGCAGACGCTGGGTTTTGAAAGATACTGATGACAACCCCCTCACTCCCGGCAGCATTGGGACCAGGCGACCTGTGCTTAATCAGCCTCTTTAGGGGACAGAGAGCTTATGGAGAAGAGTCAGGGCATAAAAGAAAGACACTTGCATGCCAGAAAAGATTCCTATGAAAACATGTAGAGGAATGCAGTGGAAACGCAGATTAATCCATTGTCTGGTATGCACCTCTGTATATGGGACTATGTAAAGTTTGATGCATTCCTTTTCCTGTAAATAACGGCTTATTGTGTATCGTTTCCCCTGTTCACTCAGTGCTCATTTGTAAGATTGTGTAATCAGACCCTAATAGGTTCGTGCCTTTGATGAATAACTTTTAAAAGACCTTCTTATTTTTAAATGTTTTTGTTTTTGCCATTGAAATTATGGCTCATATCTTCTTCCATAGCCAGACCTTCCATCTTTATGAAAATTCATATTACAAATTAGTTACAGTAGGATTTTAGAAATATATAAATGCTGAAACTGAGGCCCAGAGAAGGTCCAGGACCAAGTGCTCAAGGTGCTTATTTTCCTCTCCGATTCGTAGGTGTGGAACCTGAGTCACGTGGTGGTGAGAGCTGGCCTAAGATGCGTCTGGTTGGGTAATAGATTGGGCCTCTTTGTGTTCCTACCCTCAGGAGGTTGACTGGTATCTGCAGTTTCTCCGCCGTGTGTGAAATAACCAAACCTTATCAATTCTGTGGGCATGGATATTTTTCTTTCTCTCGTTTATTTGACCTTAGGCAGTGTGATTAGTCTCTCAGTGCTCAACCCTGAAGCGGTGATGCTGTAGCAGAGTTTTAGATTCTCAGTACTACCCTGCTGTCAGTGGGAACCTCCACATTAGAAGGGATTGGGTGGGGTGGGACGTTTTGAGGGAGGTAGTTGTCAATGACGGTATCAGTCAGGTGGCTGGAAAAAGAGAAATAGTCTTCTCTGAGAGTCTGAAGCATGACTCCTCCCCAAAACCCTCCACCACACACATACTCACACTTCTAATTGGCAGTCAAAGTCAAATGACCTGAGATCAACTAAGGCAGTTCTGGGTCTGTGATTAAGCTTGGTCTCTTGTTGTATAACTTGCTGGCACAGTTATCCAAACTATACATTAAGAGTTCATGTAATAAACATGCTAAAGAAGAAAAAAATTCTCAAATTCTTGTGTTTTCTTCCATATCATCTCCCCTAATAATACTGTAAAACATCTGCCTACTCCTAGCGACAACTATGTTTCGAGCATTAGTTGTGTTTGAATAGGACCCAATGCTTCATTTTCAGAATGAACACCCTGTCTTGGGCTTGTTGATATTATTATCTTTTTTTCCCAATGATTCTAGGCAGAACTGCCATTTGGAATATCTTTCTCTCCCTTTACTGATGGGATTAATGTTTGAGGAGATGTGGGCAAGTGCTTTTCAGTGAAGGACTTGATGTGCAGCCTTTAAGTTGACAAATAGTTTTTTAATCTTTCACGGACTGCTGGTGCTTCACACCCCAGAGTTGAGGCCACTGACCTCAAGTTTGCAAATTTTATATCCCATTACCACCCTGTGAGCTCTGTACTCCCCAGGGCCACATAGTCGATGTTTTAGCTGGAATCTGAGAAAGTGCCTGAACATTTCCTGAAGAGTTGGCTAGGAATGTTTGACAGTTTGGTCATAAAAACCCAGAGCTAGTGGCTGGGGTATGTGTTATAATTACCTCACACTATTTCCTATTTGAGCCTGGCGGTGGGTAGTGGGGTAGACTGGTATTGATTGTGGGACCGTATTTTAAAGAACCAAGGAGTCATTTTCAATGATCGCTAGTAACCATTGGCCACACTTTCAGGGAGGTTTGGAAGTGTGGAAATAGGCTTTGGGTCAAATTCTGTCTCCGCCACCTACTAGGAGGAAACCTCAGACAAGTGATTTGACCTCTCTGGGCCTCAGTTTCTTCACTTGTAAATGCGATTAAATTACTCATCTTTCTGTATTGTCTTAAGATTTAATGGGATGGTTCATTTCAAGTTCTCAGTACTGTGCCTGACATGTTTAGCTATGATGATGCAAATAATTATAATGCTGTTACAGATAAGGAAAATGAGGCAGAGAGTCAAAGAGGCAGTTTATTATGGCTAAAGCAAAAATTTAGATAATCATTCATATCTGGATACCACAGTCTCCACTTTCTCATCATAGAAATGATTATATTCAGAAACAGGAGGCAAACCTGAACTTTAAAATATTCAAAAGTGTAATTTTAATGGAAACTTACTACATCTGTGGAGATCTGGTTATACTTAAAGGCAGTTTGGAGATAAGTTTTTATTTTTAAATTTTCTCTTTCCCTAAATTGCGTTGTCTTCATTGGGAAACAAACTTACTAAATATTATTCCTTATGAACATGCACCCCCTCAACTCTTCCAAAAAAGTTTGCATTTTTTAACTGACAGATCTGTCAAATAGGCCTTGCCTCTTTCCTGATTAACACATTTAAAAAAAAAAAAAAAAAAGAATCGTTGTGAAAAGAATTTAAATTTTAGTAAATGGAAGGACTGGGTTGAAAACCATTCTCTTTGGCAGCAGTGCAGAGATACCCTGGGAATTAGAATTGTTTCATGGCAAGGTGGTGGGCCATTCTTGAAATGTGCTTTAATTGCCTCTGTTGGAGTAAGGATTTGGTTATAATTGGGTAGCCCAGATATCCACCCACAATTCTTAGCCACACTGCCTTTCAACCTATAATCTCAGAGGTAAAGAGATAAGCCCTCTTTTCCAGATTCCGCATATCAGATCTCACGGAGAACTCCGGCATTGCCCCAGTCACACGCCCTTCATTGTCGCCAAAGAAATAGGGTGCTCCACCTGGTCAGGACTGAGCCATGTGTTAGTCCTGCCTGAACCATGTGGAATGGGCTTAGGAAAGAAGAGTTTGGTTAGCAGAGAAGGGGGAGGGATGCTGGATGGGTAAACACATCTGCACTCACAGAGAGAAAGCTCCCTTTTCCATAGCGTCAGTATTCCCTCCACCCACTCTGTTATCACTGTCCTCTCTGGGTGCTTTGTGGGCAGGCCTTGCATGTGTGACTGGGGACAGGCTGACTCAGATTGGCAGTCCCTGAGAAGAGCCACTTTCTAATTGAGTGTTCCCTTCCTTTGGCTTCATGCCATGCAGCAACATAATGCTCATTTACTACAAAGAGATTCTTATTCATTCTTCTTCTTCTGTGTCCTCTTTCTCTTGAGGAATTGAAAATCTTTTTATTTTTAAATTGTCTTTTCATGATTTCCATTTTGATTTTAATGAGAGTTGACTTTCAGAGTGATCTTAAACTATCGATCATCCATGAGAGTGGAACAAAACATACACTATCTTAATTTAGGCATAGCTTTCGTAGAGTTCCTATATGCTGCACCCTACATGCCAGCTCTGGTTAACTGATTGGCAGTAAACTCTAAGAAGTTGCGGTTGCTTCATATTCATTCACAGCCTATAAAAATAAGAGTAGAGTGTTTTAAATAAGGAACGATTTAAACAGATAATAGTTATTTTTCTATTTGCCATTGAAAATGTTCAAATTACTTAATGTCTGTCATCCCCTTTGGGTAAATAACACCAT
The DNA here is from genome assembly GCF_002776525.5 of Piliocolobus tephrosceles. Classification (NCBI taxonomy): domain Eukaryota; kingdom Metazoa; phylum Chordata; class Mammalia; order Primates; family Cercopithecidae; genus Piliocolobus; species Piliocolobus tephrosceles. The sequence continues at coordinate 78,997,285 of NC_045439.1, forward strand.
CACCAACAGAAAGTTTATAAAAAAAGTAAGAATATAAAATCAAACAAATAAATACCAGCTACTTTCTGTGCTCTGCCAACTTCCTGGGGAAAAAATAAACCTCAAATAAAATAAACTTTTCCTTTTAAAGTTTTGAAAACCTTTCAGGTATTTTACAAAGATAGGCAAACCACTTTTTCTCTTTTTGCTTGTAAGCAGTTCTAACTTAATCCAGACATTGTTGAACTTTGACAGAAGACAGCAGGGTCTAATTTGACGGCAGACTGACTCATCTGCTCATTTGCATTTGGGACCCTCCTTGAAAATAGGTTGTTTGACACACATTCTCACACATTGAAAGGTCAGAAGACATACCAGGATTCTTTGCTAACTGATTTCCTCCCTTCATTTCATATTTCCCAGGACCATAAGAATTCTTCCACTTATGCACAGAAAAATACAAATTTAACCTTTTTATGAACCTGATACAAACAAACCCCCTCCCCCAAAACACATCTTTTGTTAACTGATGGGTTTATGTTTGTCATCAAAACAAAATGTCTTTATGAAAATGGGTCATGTCAAAAAGGACCTGTGATGCCCAAGGGGATCTATCCCCTGAACCAATATGTTAATTGTTTGCACAGGTGTAGTGAAGTCATTTGTTCTTGGATTCCCTATCTAGTGAACTGCAACCTTATTTAGTAGCTGGATACTTAGTAGAAACACTTTGGTTAGTTCTTGCCACTGATTTAACATGGTACACATGTTGGGATTGGACTGTTATTGTCTCTTAATGGAGGTCCCCTCCCTCTCAGGAATGTTGAGCTGCATAACAGATAAAGGTGGTTCTTCAAGTGAGTGAAAACAGAAAACAAAAGTGTGGTGTGATGGCATGTAGGAGACTGGATATCAGGATGGACTAGGCCAGGTGCTCCTGCAAGTCTGTTTTTGAAAAAGAATTTTATTTAACACAGATGTGGATAATTTCAAATATATGCAAAACTAGCGAGAAGGATACAATGATGATCCAGCTTCAGCATTTATCAATTAATGGTCAATCTTGTTTTATCTACTTCTTCTCTCCCTCATTGCATTTATTTTGAAGTAAATCCCTGAAAAATCATTTTACTTTTAAATATTTCAATGTGTGTCCTAAAAGGTAAGGGCTGTTTAAGAAACATAAACACAATAATATTCTGTTTACCGTGAACACTAATTTCTAATATTATCAAATATTCAGCGAATATTTAGAATGGCTAATTGAGTCATAAATTTTATTTGTTTTTTTGCAGTTTATTCAAATCAGGATCCAAAAAAGTCCATATTTTGCAATTGGTTGATCTGTCTCAAATATTTTTGAATATATAGATTGTCCCCCTGTCAGTTTTTCCTTATAATTTATGTATTGAAAAAATAGGTTCCTGTCCTCTACAGCAGTGCTTCTTAAGATGCCTGTCCACAAACTCCTGTTTCTGTTCCATGATGAGATGAGAAACCAGGGTGTAAATCCAAAATATGTCACTAAGCACACTATTTAGTTCAGCTTGTATTTTATTCCTAGGGAGACTTCCTCAACGAAGGAAGCAGTGAGATGGTTTAGATTCTAGCTTAAGCTCCTTATCTCATTATAGACTAGTAATGTCTAGTTTGTAGACCAGCGCTGGCCAGTTCTTGGACCACACATGGCTTTCACTGTTGGAGAGTTTCTTGCAGTCCAGTCATGATTGCATGCCAGTGGGATGGTCTTATCATGTTTCTCAGTCCCCTGTGTTTGTTGTGAATTGCTAGTTAGAGCTAAACGCTTAATTAAACTCAATTAACTGTTTGTCAAGAAGACTTTATAAGTGGTATGTGTCCTTCCATTAGGAGGGACATTACTACCAGTCTCTCTTTTTGTGTTATTAGCAGCCATTGATAATCATTTTCTAGATCTATTTATTAGGGTGGCAGAATGGGGATATTCAAATTCTGTCATTTCCTATTGACGTACTAATGCTGTAAAGTTTTACTCCTAGTTTTGAACTTAGGCTCAATACTTCACAGCCAGTAATGTTTGCAATATGCTGGATCTGATTTTTCTTATACGTGACTTTGTTGTAGAAAAATTATGTAATATCTAAGAGTAAGGATTGGCTATTATGAGCTATGAAATTGTGGAAAATTCACACAGAAGGAGCCTGGCATTTGAAAGGGCAGACAGGGAAGAAAATAATTCTGCAAAGGTTCATTTATCCCATGATCTTTTGTGAGTGTCAAGATGGAAGCACTCAATGTGTTTTTATTTTAAAGTAAGGAATTTCAGGCAAGAACCTTATGAAAAGTTGGTAAGATTTTGAACTATGGGGTGGGGGGAAGAAGATATTTGCAGAGATTTTAACATTCAGAAGTGAATTTTTGTACCTTCATTTCGGCATTGCTTTCTCAGGAATGCTTTTTTTTCTTTCCCCCAAGAAATTGGAACAAGTACAGTCTTAGTGATTCAAATGAAAGATTCTGAAAGTTACTGGTACACCCAGTCCCCTTCGGTGAAAGGAAGGTAGGGATGAGAGCTGCCCCAGGAGCTCTTCCCCAACTGTTTATGGGGAATGGTGCGTGTGCATGTACATGTGTGCCAGGCACATCCTCCGTGTGTTTCATGTCAGTGAAACATGTCCATTATTCTCTAAGGCCTCATGTATTCCTACCTGATAGAAAACTTCTGGGTGAAATGACAGGCTTTTGGAACTGGTTTTTAGTCAGTGGGTGCTGCTACAGAGATTTGGAAGCCCTTTAGGTATTCAAGATGGATGTATTTATCTCCGTTTTGACATCATCATCACCACTTCAGAAGTTGTCATGTTGAAGCTTTGTGCTGGCATTTAGCACCTGCTCTGCTTAGTTATAGCTTGAAACACAAATACTGTCACATCTTCTCTGGAGCTGGAAGGGTGCTGAGAGGACAGTGCTGGCATCACTCACACTGAGGGAAATCTTTTGAGTTGGATTTCAGCGAAGAACTGTGCTGGCCATTGGAATGAGGAGAGTCACCACTTTGTGTAATGGACAACATCCCAGCAGCCTCTGAATTAAGTCACAGAGACGTGAAATTGGAGGGTTTTTTTTAGAAGATCATCTGGATCACCCAGGCCTTCGAGCAGCTCATTGTCTTCCTAAGCTGGGTCAGACAGTTGCCTGCGTGTCCTGATGGTTTTGCTTAGAGCTACTTTTCAAAAGACAAACTACACCCGTGTTGAAGTGTGTGTACTAACACATTCCAATGCTAGCTCTGAGTAGGTTTTGAATTATCCACATGTTGAATCTTTCTTGTGCTCCCTACACACCCACTCCCTCAAACATTGAGCATGTTAGGAGCTGACTAATATTTTTACTGGAGGGTGCAGGACAGAATACTCATTCTCTACTGGGAAATGCAGAAACTATTTAAGAAACAGAAGTGCCAGTCTATAGGAGTGAATGTTCCTAAATGTGTTCTGTTTACATTGTTTTCCTTTTCTAATGCACTTCCCAAGCACTGTCTTATTTGTTTTGCAAACCTAGTAAAAAAAATCAGAGCACAAAAAATGATATACAAATTAGTTTATACAAAAAAGAGAATACATTCTCTTTGGAGTATTTATGGAAACATCGTTTTAATCTCTAATCTAAAAATCTTTAGCACTAACCTTGGAATGTTTCATTAATAAAGTCTTTTGGTTTTGAATTAGGGATTTATGACGTTTCCATTGTGTAGCCTTTGAAAAATTACTTCACTTCTCACATTTTCAGTTTCCTTGTCTGAGAATGAGCGCACCAATACATTTTCTTGATAGGGTTTGGGGGAAGAGTAAATTTTATAAATTAAAGCTCTCTAATAGTTGCTAATTATTGTTTTTATTCCACTGCATGACTTCACGTGGACTAAAGTACTGATCTGGTTAAATTCCCTCAAATTTGAATTAGACTATCTTTATTAAAAATTTTCCAAATATCTAAATGTTTAAAAATAAATGTTTACAACTTTGTTTCAATCGCAAAATTTAAAAAAAAAAAAAAACTGAAGGTTTTGACTGCCAATATTGTGAAGTGTTAATTTCAATGAAACAATCTCAGCAACTACATGCTTTTACCTAACTTTTTCTGACTTTGTAGAAACTTAAAATCTGTCAGTGATTTATTTATTTATTTTTGTTCCCAAGCAACAATATTGTCCCTGTTTTGATGGGAGGGCTAGACAGAGAAATGTTTTAAAGATCCATGGCCTGCGGACTGCTGTGAAGTATGGTTTGAGCTGCCAGATCTCTGAAGCTTTTGTAGCTATAAATGTTTCTAAATGATGCAACTGAAACGTGGAAGAATTTCACTCTCATACCCCATGTATTCCACTTACGGGTAATTGTTGTTATGTGTTTGACTTTTTCCTTTTAATTTTCTAAAATTTAAAAAAGTAGATGAAATGATACTGATTTCTTACTGGTAGTTATACTTTTCTTTCTTCTTCTTCTTCTTTTTTTTTTTTTTTTTTTTTTTTTGAGACTGGGTCTTGCTCTGTCACCCAGGCTGGAGTGTAGTGGCGTGATTGTGGCTCACTCTAACCTCGACCTCCTGGGCTCAAGTGATCCTCCCACCTCAGTCTTCCAAGTAGCTGGGAAGCTACAAGTGCATGCCAGCATCTTGACTAATTTTAAAATTTTTTTGTAGATATAGGGTCTTGCTGTGTTACCCAGGCTGGATCTTTTTTTAAAAGTTAGTTTCTTATAAACATATCCACCTTTTTAAATAAATTAAATACTACTTTTACAGAATTCTCGTTAACTTATGTTGTCTTCGTGGTAAATGAAACTCTAACCTTTCATTTACCACTTAAGATTCAAGTATTGTGTTAGGTGTTGGGATTGTAAAGATAAATCTGAATTTGCTTTATTTAAGGAACTTGCAAAAAAATAAATAAATTTTAAAAACCCTGGCAATTTCCAGTTTTAGGAGAGGTGAAATGCTTGAATAATTTTGGTGAGACTGAAGTCACCAAATAGGATTCAAAACGGATTTGCTTCCTTGCTTCACGTGTAAGCCACTCGTGCTAGAAATCGCTCACTGAAGTCCATCTATGAGCCAGTCCAGGATACTGATTTTATGTTACAGTCATTGATGGGGTGGAATCTTCTGGTCTTTAAAATAAGTCAGGTGCATCGAGGATGAGAACTCTCCAGGTTTTAAGTCTCTGATTCATGGACTTGTGGCTGTCCTGTATTGGCCCTAGTGGTCTCATGCAGGGGGTCCAGAAGGGTGTCAAGCCTGGGCTGGGATGGCTCTGACTCTGGCCATCCTCTCAGGACTGTGTGGAGTTGCCCGAGTTTAAGATGTTCAGTTCTCATAGATCACTGGGCAGCTTACTAAGCTGAGGCATGGTAGGTTTGAGTGGCCAAGTTTTCCTCTGGTTGCCTGCCGTGGAATGTGTTTTCCCATAGAAACAACATTTTAAGTTGTGGTCAGGTTCCCAGACCAGCCCACAATAGCCTATTCAGCTGATAATGCAGCTGAGAGACTGCTATTTGACTGATCTGGAGACCAAACCACCACCTATTAACATTGTTTCTATTGGACAGGCCATTCCAAGTTCTAAATACTAATGTAGAAATGAAATTTTGGAGCTCTACCTGTTTGTCAATTGGAGCTGACAGCATTCGGAACTCAAGTATCGAATCACCCTGCACTCTAGGTTCCCGAAAGACCTCATTCTTTCTTTCTCCTAAGTCTGACCCCATTGGCTGGTTTTCCTGTCTCTTCCTGGGGCTGCCAGTACTTTCAGAAGATATTATCTCCTTGGACAGAGCTCTTGTTTGAGAATTTCTGGGAAGTGGCAAGAATCATTGCTTTAGTCCCCAATTCCTTCTGTGGGTGGTAACAGAATTCCATGAGCTCCACCCCCAGCTCCACCTCTGGCCTGCCTCTGTGCAGGCTCAGAATCCCCTCACCACTTGTTTTGTGTTTTCAGTCATTTCTATAATTTCCTTCACCCTTTGGAAAAGTACAGTGTGGCTTCAACTTGAATACACGGAATGAATATCCCGGTCAAAGAAAAGCTCTTGATAGACCCTGAGCTCCCTGGTGAAGTCCAGGGGTTGCAGAGTTCTGGGAAGCAGTTCTTTACAGGGACAACATGTTCTCATCATGTCATTGGCCATATCCTCTCAGATGCTCCAGAAGCAAACATTTGAGATAAGCTGGATTTTCTGTCTGGAAGCAATGCTTCCTCATCCTTAGAGGGTCAAATAGTTTAAACTTCATGAAGAAATTCACCTCTCTCCATGTATGGGAACAGCTTTTACCCAACCAACCAGACATGTGACGCCAGTAGGCCAGATACAGATGCCCTCCCTCGGAGAAGTGATCCAGTACACACTAGGACAGCCAGTTATTCAAATCATTGCCTTGAGAACATTGAGGAGTCCATTCTGCTGGTGTAGTTTTCTAAGCAGACAAACAGACTTTGTGTTCTTAGTGCTGCTTCATCCAGAGTTCCAGGAGCATGAAGTGAAGAGAGCTGACTTGCTGCACACATAATGTACCTTAAACATCTGTGCTTCTGGTCTTCATGGATCAATTGTCTAGTTTCCTGTAGAGTGCATCCCATGGCTTTTTGAGCTTTAAATTCTTTTTTTTTTTTAATGTACACATGCCACCTATAAAAGATTCCAATTGGATTTAAATTGACTGTCAGTCTAAAATGATGTCCCAGATCTGAGGAACTGCCTTTGCAGTTTCCTAATTTTGTTTCCTAAATTTGTTTCCTAATTTTCTTAGGCTGTGCGTGTGTGTGTGTGTGTGTGTGTGTGTGTGAGAGAGAGAGAGAGAGAGTGTGTGTTGGAGAGGACGTGTACATGGCCTTGAAAGGTGACAGCATTTTTGGACCTTAAGTTCTTGGGCTATTGCTTTCCATCAACACAAAATCTCCATGAAAAGCTGAGGGTACACAGCGAATAAAACTGTTGATGCAACACCTGTGTGCCTGTGTGCTGCCTATGCTGTGAGTTACTCCACTTAACAGTGGGAAAAGCCTTCATCCAAGCAGCACATCCAAAGATACCTTTCAAGGTCACTCTGTGGATTTTGTCATGATTGTCTATAGGAATTGGCCACATAAGGCTGGCTCCATCTATGACCTTGATCAGTTGCAGCAATCTGCCATCATAAAATACATGCCAACTTGTGAGCTGAAAACCTTCGTTTAGTTGCTTGTGGGATTTTTAGTTTTCTCTTTTGCCAAAGAAATAAATAGAATCAAATGTTTATATATGTGTGTTATTTGTCTACATTGATTTTGTATTTTCTCAAAGGAAAATATTGATTTATGAGTTATAAACATGGATAACTTCCCTGATGAGGATACATTAATGACTGGCATGTCAGTGAAATAAGGAACAAAACCACCATACATTTCTGTTTAACTGCCTATATAGCCTTTCAAAGACGTGTTAAATAGTCTTCCTTTAAATAGATAAATTTATAAGAAATAATTCTCTCTATTGCACAGATTTTAATGTTGGTGGCATTTTCCATCTGGCCTACTTTTGGTGCTGAGGAGATGATATTAATCTTTGTTAATTGTACTTTGTACTTACTAGTGCCTAAAGTCAATATTGTGTGCTTCTAAATAGACTACAGGATGGTCTAGGCATAATAGACATTGTTTCTGTGCTTGAAGAACAATGTATTACTCTGGGAGTAAAGGCGGTGGGTTGGACTTCAGGGATGAGATCTAGACAGGTAATTGTTTTAAATATATAACTACAGTATAACCTGTGTAGGTTTTTGAAGATATGTCTGGAATTGTGTTTGTAATGTGAAAGATGAATGGGATTCATCAGGGAACACTAAGGAAGGAGATGGAACTACATATTGAAATGAAAAGATGGAAGAGCTAATATAAAAATGGAGGAAGTGTCTGTTTTTTGTGTGTGTCCGCGATAGCAGTGCTTGCATGAGTGAGGGCTGAGATGGTGAAGAGGAGCTGAGTAGGAGGGTGGGAATTGAAGGTACAGGTAAAGGTAAGAGTGGACAGGTAGATTAGGCCTACCTGGTAGATATCTGAAACTAATAATGAGACGCTTAACATTATAGAGGGTGAAGGTCCATCTTTGGGTTGTAGGAGAATAGAAATAAGCATAGTGAATATGAAAAGATACTTAGCCATATTGTCCTAATGGAGTAGAGAGAAACTAGGAAGCCAGGAAAAAAGAACATGATATTAGTCCAACAATGAAATCACCGGGATTTGGACAAGGGATTTGCTAATGGAGTTGGAGAATTTAAGAGGAATTTCATCAGTGGGATGAAATAAAACTAGTGACTCCCCTTAGCAACCGGGAAACATCAAATCATAGCCCAGATAGTCCTCTTCTGAGCTTACCACGCATGCTGTGGCCAAAGGCCTTTGTTCTGGCCTCCCTGAGTTCCCCGGGCAGACCTTGATGTTCGTGCTTTCTCTGTTGTGTAGACACTCTTTGTACCTGTGTTCCTAGACTGTGAGATCCTCAAGAGCAAAGACTGTGTCTTAGTCACTTTTTAAATACAGCTGTTTTATTTGTAATTGCATTGGGACAGGATTATTATTATTTTACCTTAAAATAAACTTTTCCCTTTAGAACGGTTTTAGAGTTACAGAAAAATTGAGAGAGTTCCCATATACTCTGGACACTTTACTCTGTTGTTAGCATCTCATACTAGCATGGTATATTTTTTGTAATTAATGGACCAATTTTTTTTTTCTTTTTTTTTTTTTTTTTGAGACGGAGTCTCTTGCTCTGTGCCCAGGTTGGAGTACAGTGGCACAATCTCCGTTCACTGCAAGCTTCACCTCCTGGGTTCATACCATTCCCCTGCCTCAGCCTCCAGAGAAGCTGGGACTACGGGCACCGGCCACCACGCCTGGCTAATTTTTTTTTTTTTTTTTTTTTTTTTTTTTTTTTTAGTTTTAGTAGAGATGGGGTTTCACTGTGTTAGCCAGGATGGTCTCGATCTCCTGACCTTGTGATCGGCCTGCCTCAGCGTCCCAAAGTGTTGGGATTACAGGCGTGAGCCACCGTGCCCAGCCAATGAACCAATATTGATATGTAGTTAGTGATTAAAGGCCATTCCTTATTCAAATGTTCTGAGTTTTTACTTAATGGCCTTTTTATGTTCAGAATCCCATCTAGGATATCAGCCTGCATTTAGTAGTCATGTTTTCTTAGACATGACTCAGCTGTCACAGTTGTCAGACTTTCCTTGTTTTTAATGACATTGACAGTTTTTAGGAGGGCTGGTCAGATATTTTGCAGGATGGTCCTGAGTGGAATTATTTGATGTTTTTGTCATGATTAAACTGAAATTATGGGCTTTTGGGAAAAAGACCACAGAGGTAAAGTTCCATTTTTATCACATAATATTAAGGGTTTATAGTAGCAACATGATTTGTCATTGTTGCTGTAACCCTTCGTCGCCTGGCTGAGATAGGGTTTGTCAGGATTTTCCACTTTTTCCTCCCCTTTATACTGTACTCTTTGGAAGACAGTCAATATGTGTAGCTCACATGTAAGAAGTGGGGAGTTATGCTTCATGTTTTTGAAGGCCGAGCATCTATGAAATTATTTGAAAGTCTAAAGCACAGGAGATTTGTCTCTTCTCTCCCATTTATTTATTTCTTCAATCATTTATTTATCAGTATGGGCTTATGGATATTTATTTTTTACTTAGTGTTGTAATCCAATGCTACTTTTGTTATTTTGTTGCTCCCAAAGGGTTCTAGCTTTGGCCATTTGGACTTCTTTCATGTGGCTCCTGTGTCCCTTGCCACGCTCCCTTCAGTGTGGATGTTTGTTTAGCACTTCCTTATACTTTCTGTCACTGCAAGATGCTAGAGATTCCGCTTGTCTATTTCCTGCCAAGCCCTAGAATCATCTCCCAGGCGCCCTGATTCCTTTTATTGAATAATAGTATTAGCAATCAAGATCTAGGTATTAGGTATACTCATCTTGGTCAGTTTTATTTCTTAGCTAACACAGTGCCTAGCACATAATAGACTCTCATTAAATATTGCTGAATAGCCAGCAATAATGGAATGTTGAGTAACTGATGGTACAAATGACTCATGAAATATTATGTAGCTATCAAAAATGATCATTAGATTTATACAATAACATAAGTGAAAAAGTAACAGAAAATGAAGATTGTAATAACACTCATGCAAAACAAGCAGAGACTTGTGCAAAAAATGCTAACAAGAGGAACTAGATATGAATTTTGGCTCCCCCGTTTATTAACAGTGTGAATTTAGATGGATTAATCTCTATGGCTCAACTTCCTCACATTAATTGTAATGGAACAATAGTGATAAAAATAATGACTTATTTCATAGGAGTATTGTGGGGAGGTAAATGAGTGCTGTGGCTGAAATAGGGCAAGCACTCAATAGATAGGATTAATGTAGTGATTACTGTGAGGCTGGTGGAACTATGACGTTTTGTCTTTGTTTCCCAAATCCTCAATGCTATGTAGCATTACATACATCGTGGTCTCTTCATCTCTCTCCCCAGTCTTCCCCAGTCTTCTGTAAGGAATGTCTGGAACTGGATCGTTTCAGCCATGGTAGTCTCACTCTCTCTTCCTAGGAATTCCCGTAGTGCTTCCTATTTGAAATGATTGCTCAGTAATGTTTTTATGTTGCCTGGGGTTCATCACTCCCTTTTATACATTCATGCTCCTCCAGTCCCCCGACCATGGCTCCCAGGAAAGGGACAGCTTGAGTCCCTCTCATGAGCCCTTCAGCACACAACCAAGTGTATCTCAATAGGTTAGTTTAATTTGTAAAACATGATTTGGCAATCATATAGGCCGAAGCATGTAGAGTATCCAGAATTCAATAAATGTTAGCTCTTTTTCTGTTTGTTTTGTTTCATTTTTTTAACTTTTATTTTAGGCTCAGGGGTACATGTGCAGGTTTGTTATACAGGTAAACTCGTGTCATGATTGTTTGAGGTACAAATTATATCAATTTGTTTCTTAATCATATTTTATTTCCATAGTCACAAAAGAACAAAAAAAAATAAAATAAAAAAAACTTTGGGTTGGTAAAAAAAAAATTGTTGAACAGCTTTGTGCTTGTGGGCAAGGCAAATAGTCCTGATGTATCTGATTGTGGACCTGGCAGTGAACTTACTGGCTACACAGGAAGAGGAGCTATTGATCTTGGATAAATTGAGTTTGAGATGGTAACAAAACATTTAATTCTAAATGCCCTCAAAACAGGAACTAAAGAGAGAAGAAAAGAGACAGAGTGGAAGAAAGGGAGATAGGGAAGGGGAGATGAGGAAGGGAGGGAGAGAAAGAGGGAGAGAGAAACAGATGGACCATGGCTTGGGAGGAAAAGGTAATGGAGTCACCAATCTACTGGTGATGGAGAAGGCAAGAAGGGGATAAAGCTCTTGAAAACCAGTATAAAATCTATTATTCGTTCTGTTCCTTTTCAGATTACTTTTGTCTTAAAAAAAAAATCCCCAACTGCTCGAAGTAGGTTAGAGTGGTTGGCTGGCTTGCATCCTCAAAGGAGGAAGCCACAATTGCCCGCATCCCAAGCAATGTCGACACAGACAATCCAGAAAAGAGTCTCTGGGTCTACAGCAGCAGTCTCCAGCCTTTTTGGTACCAGGGTCTCGTTTCGTGGAAGATAGCTTTTCCATGGACCAGGGGTGCCAGGGGGATGGTTTCAGGATGATTCAAGCTCATTACATTTATTGTGCACTTCATTTCCTTTACTATTACATTGTAATACATTATGAAGTAATTATACAACTCACCATAACGTAGAATCAATGGGAGCCTTGAGCTTGTTTTCCTGGAACTAGATGGTCCCAGATGGGAGTAATAGGAGACAGTGACAGATCATCAGGCATCAGATTCTCATAGGAGTGGACGACCTAGATCCCTCCCACGTGCAGTTCACAATAAGGTTTGCACTCCTATGAGAATCTAATGCTGTCCCTGATCTGACAGGAGGTGGAGTTCAGGGGTAATGAGAGTGATGGGGAGCAGCTGTAAATACAGAGGAAGCTTCACTTGCTTGCCTGCCACTTACCTCCTGCTGTGTGGCCCAGTTCCTAACAGGACATGGACTGGTCTGTGGCCCAGAGGTTGGGGACCCCAGGCTAGAGAGCCAAGCTGAAACTTAGGGAAGTCACGGAAGCTGTTCTCATTACCAGGGTTTGAAGTTTTGTTACCCAGGTTGCATTGTGACTGGCAGATAGACTGGAACAGTCACATGAGGTATTCAAGTCACTGCTGGGAGACTTGACCTCTGACTTCAGTGAAGAGGGCCAGAATAAAGGCACTAAAATAAAGAGGGGGAGTATTTGCAAGGTTTGTCAGAGTAGCGTAGGCCCCTTCATCAGACGGTACTCATGATGTTTTTTCTTTTTTTATCTTGATAAGAAAATTATCAAAGAGCAAATCAAATCATGATGTGTAGTTCACAATACAGGCAGCTCATTTGTGTATTGTAATTGTTCCATGATCTATCACATTTTTTATAGTGGAAGTTATTTTAACCTTGGAACAGTAGGATGTTAAGATATTAACATGGGACACATTACGTGGGCAGGTGGGTGTCCTTTGTTATGTGAGGGCATTTACCTTTTGATGCCCCTCCAGATTTACACTTAGGGGCTAAATCATGATTTTTTCCCTTAAAGGTTAAAAAAAAAAAGCAGTTAATGGAGCAGGTCAGCCTCATTAGCCATTACCTAGTACTTAGTGTTCTCCTTGCGCAAGAGTTTAATCACTAACATACATGTTGAGAAACTAACATATATGAAATAAGAGCCTCCTGACCTTGTTTTTATTACCTTAACCTTTTCTGAGAAGGAGTTTGCACTTTGCATAGGAAACAGAAAGGCTATCTTGCTGTAAGAGGCCAAATTGCAGAAATGGGCTCTGGCTAAGGAATGTGGACACACTGCAGACATCTTGCACAGAGGCCAAGTCTTGCAATGATGTGGTCAGACGTGGTAGAGGCCAGCTGTTTGCTCCGTTGAGAGAGGCTTTTGCCAGTCTACAGGATCTCTGAGGGCTGTGTTTAACTGAATCCAAATATCAAACCTGCTGAGACTCACTCATGCCCCCGGGTGTTTGGAGTTGGGTTCTTGTAAAGCACAATATTGAAAGTAACTGGTAAAAGAAATTACAGATAAAGACTTAGCTATTTTTAAAAAAGTAACATACAGTGGTGAAGTGGAATATAAATATATTTTCCCCCTTTCCCCTATAGACTATTGGAATACAGGTAAAAACAATTTATGCTGGCTGGGTGTGGTGCCTCACACCTGTAATCCCAGCACTTTGGGAGACAGAGGTGGGCAGATCACGAGGTCAGGAATTTGAGACCAGCCTGGCCAGTATGGTGAAACCCCCGTCTCTACTAAAAATACAAAAATTAACTGGGCATGGTGGCACGTGCCTGTAAGTCCCAGCTACTTGGGAGGCTGAGGCAGAAGAATCTATTGAACCCAGGAGGTGGAGGTTGCAGTGAGCCGAAAACCCACCCCCTCCCCCCCACCCGGGGTAAAAGAAAAAAACTCTGTCCAAAAAAAAAAAAAAAAAAAAAAACAAAAACAAAAAAGCAAAAAACCCACAAAAACAGTTTATGCTATGCTTTATCCTTGGTCTATTGATGGACATTCTGTGATTTGTGTTACTTATGTCACCATGAATGCTACTGGATGAAATATTATCTTGTCCTCTAAGTACACCTTTGACTTAACATAGGGTTAGGAGAATGTACTCTAGAGTAAGGCTTCTTGAGTTCAGATCTCCATTACACACGTCTAAGCTATGGGACCTTGGCCAGGTTGTTTAAACTTCTTAAGCAATAGTTTTTTTTTTTTTTTTTTTTTTTTTTTTTTTGGTGTTAAACATTATAACAATAAAAATTACCTGGAAGAGTTGCTATGAGGATGAAATAAAATAATGTATCTTTAGCACTTAGCAAAGAGTTCTTTCCCCTTTGAATTTTAATTTTTAAAAATTTGTTGAATGTTGTTGCTACTTGCACAGAGCTTTAACTCTGACTTTGTGTGTTTGTGTTGGAGTAATGGGGTTTGGTGGGGATAGCTGACGAGGTGAAAAGAGAAAGTGGTATGGATGCTATACTTTCATTGACCCTGAAGAGTAACTGTATTAAAGATTTACCTTCCCATTACAAGCATTTTGTATTGAAACTTTATAACTAAATATTTTATTATGGAAATAATCCAGTATGTCTGCTTTAGAGTTTACATGTTTTAGTTCTTTCCATCTTCAATAAGACATTCATTTATTTCCAGAATCAGAGCTGTTTTTTTTTTCTGTGTGTAAGTAGAACAAATGTCACACAGCTTGTTTGAACGAGTTCTATTAGTTTGCAGTGTCTCAAGACCAAAAGCAGCAGAGGAGAAATTTTATGTTTCTAATACTTTGCATTGAGCCATACCACATAGCATTTAGAATGATTTAAGAATGGATGGCAACACAATTAAAACAATCATTGTCATTTGAAGGTATTGGTTGAAATAACTGAAATTATGTAACATATTACTTGTGAATGATAAAGTTTTAAACTTCATAGAAAGTCAGAAGATGCAAATAAAATAAGTCCAGTCCAAAATTATTAAGAACCTTAAGAAATACAGTGAAATGAAAATGTGATGCATTAGTGAAAGGGAATGGTGAATGAATGAAACAAGAAGTATCCTGTTTCAAAGATAAGATGTTCATATTCAAAAGTAGAGTTATTGCTTTAAGTGAAAGATGATGATGGAAATAGAAGAGCATATATTTTAAAATGAACAGTTGTGGATGAATATTAGATAAGAAAGCAAGAGAACTCTGTCTCTGCTTCCCCAGGTTCTCATCTCTTAAGGTAACTAGGTTGAAACATTTCTGGTTTTTGTTCTTCTCATATCCATCTCCATAACACCATCTACCATGTTTGTACCTCTGTATCTAGATTTAAACAGTACCCATTGGTTTCTTGCTTTGAAAGACGGGGACTTAGTTCACTAAAGTATCTGTACCCTTTTTCTCTCTTCTTCTTCACAACTTTTAAATATAGCTGTAGTATAACTTTTCTTTATTGGTTATTTGAAAACACAGTGTAATATATAGAAGACTCTGTTTCTAGGATCAGCTGCTTTATTGACTGCCACACTTTCCCTCCCAAATTGTTTCCTGAGGTATGTCATCTGTCCCATTACTTTTACCCTTGTGAAGGTTTACAACATTTACATTTTCTTTTGTAACTATAGTAAATTGTAAAATCTTCCATGTTTTGGCTGTAGATTGATTCTAAACATTAAAGAAAGAATGTTTATATTATCGTGCTTTTTCAAATACCTTGGAAAATCCTTAGAATATTTTGCTTTGTAGGACTGAAATAGTTATTCTGGACCTTTGTTTCTGAGCTTCTTCATCTTGTATATGTGTTACGACATACGCATTTTTGACAGACACTATGTCTGTGACATACTATGTCAGACAATGTATGATTGTAGTTTAAAAAAAAAAAAATTATGTCAACCACAGGACACCCTGCAAAGGCTCAGGGGTGCTCTGACGCTATTCCAGGATTTGGTAGGGATTGGACTATCTCAACAGAGCTGTTCTAATGGGCTGTTGCCGGAGAAGGTTTGAGGTGGTTGACTTTGACCTGGATTGTCATTTCAAATCGAGAGAACTTTTATAATAAAAGTTTGGAAGGCTGAGTGTTCCCCTCTACCCCAGCTGTCTACCCTGACTTCGTCTCTCATTTTCCTTTCTGAGAATTTGAATTTCCCCAGGAACTTCTGGACACTGAAGTTTCAGGCATTAGTTTGTCATGGAGGGACAAAGGGTTGAGAGCCTTTGACTTAAAATTCTCTGTAACATCTTTCTTCCTTTATTCCTTAGGGTTCCATTGGTTGAGTAACCTAGGTCAGAAGATGATTCCATCAGGATGATAATGCTGCATTGTATGTTCATTGTCTTTTTCATATATGAAGCTTTCATGTCCATTATTTGACATATATACACACAAGGGAGACATTTCATTATGCCATTGTACCCAGAAATATACTGAGCTCAAACAGCCTCTAGCATCATGCACATATTTCGCCTCTATCCAATCATTTCCTCTGTATCCTCAGAGAAGGCCTGGGCTGCTGGGTATGGAGTTAGGGCCCTTTACTTGGCTCCTCCAGCTTTCTTCCTAATTCCCTTTCTGACCTTGGCATTTGTCAGTGTGAAGTATGCGTGGTGCCCTCCAGGGTGTTCCAGATTTTCTGGAGAAACAAAAGAGGTAAACGACATAGCAAAGACCTTACTTTGGTTCCCAAACCGGCATGATGTTGAAGTAGTGAGTTCAGGGGAAATGTGGGAGGGCTCTGTACTGTTTCATGTGGTCTCCATATACAAAGAGGATGTGGGAGTACACCCTAACTGAAAACACAGTTTAGCTATACAGTTGTTTTTAAAGGTTTATGCTTTTGGGGTTACAGTGTTTATACCTGTAAGCTTTGGAATTGCTCCTAGTTTGTGTGAAATTGATTGCAAAACATTTGACCTTCCTTATTAGCCCCAATCACCAGCAAGTAGCATCAGTGCTTAGGCCCTCAACAGGTGGCAAAGTAAAACTAATGGTTGCTTCTAGATCTCTGTGTATTATAGTCTCTGTCTTAGACAGTTTCCACTGTAGAAGTCACTGGATCCTTACTCTGTTGCTCCCTGAAATTGTTAAATGTGGATCATCTGGATTCTGAATGGAGTTTCTGTTCCAGGACATGTGATGAACTGTCTGTAAACAAGAAACCCAGAGTGACACTGATTTTATTTTCTTGTAACTGCTGGTATCAAGTGTGTTTCCAAACTTTTTTTTTTTTTTTTAGATAGAGTCTTACTTTGTCGCCCAGGCTGGAGTGTAGTGGTGCGATCTTAGCTCACTGCAGACTCCGCCTCCCGGATTCAAGCGATTCTCGTGCCTCAGCCCCCTAGGTAGCTGGGAATATAGGCACATGCCAGCACACCAAGCTAATTTTTGTGTTTTTGGTAGAGATGGGGTTTCATCATGTTGGCCAGGCTGGTCTTAAACTCCTGACCTCAAGTGACCTGCCCGCCTCGGCTTCCAAAGTGCTGGGATTACAGGCGTGAGCCACCGCACCTGGCCTGCTTCCAAATTTTTGCTAAATAAATATTTACATGTTTTGGCCTTTATTTTTTCTCACTCATGTCAGAGTTTGCATTCCTGTAATTTTAGTGAAAGGAAGAATGTGTAAAATTATAGAGGTGAGATGGGCCATGGGAGGGGAAAATATATATATGTGTGTGTATATATATATGTATATGTATATGTGTATATATATGTGTGTGTGTATATATGTGGCTTCAAAGAGTAGAAATGTAAAGTCTTACATGCGTGAGATTTTATTACAATCTTTCTTAACCATATCGGTAAGAAATTTATTGTGTAAGTTTACTGTCTAATTTAAGACTTGAATGGCTTCATAAATTGTGACAGAATGTGCTACATTTTGTAGCTCTGGTTTTTATTTCCCCGATGGGCCAATGCATAGGTGATATTAAGTGATGTCCCTGTTAATATCACTATGTTAGTGTCCTAAGCTACCAACCCAGCATTGAGTCTCATGAGTTTGCTTTATCTGTCTGCCAGGATTCATCTTGCTTTTATAACTCAGGGATTTTTTTTTCCTTTTATTTGGCCATCTATTCCTCTTCTTCTTCTTTTTTTAAATATGGAATTCTTCTGGTTTTGTTTTAGACCCAATGTCTGTGGATCACGTTATAATGCTTACTGTTGCCCTGGATGGAAAACCTTACCTGGCGGAAATCAGTGTATTGTCCGTAAGTAAATAGAACACCTGTCATTCTGCATGTCCTTCTTTTGTTGTGTTGGTTGCATGGGGAGCCTTAGAATGTGGCCCTTTGTAACTGTACTATTAATCTGTTTATAGTAGAGCCTTCCAGCTTTAAGACTTTTCTACCTTTCCAGTTTGGGAAATACATCAACTTAGTCAAACCCCTCTCAAAGTTTAGTCACAGGGATACTTTGCTTGAGGTTGTGTCATTTACATATGTTGTGCCTGGCTACATAGACTAATTACTTTGATGGGAGTTTGAATGAAAGAGTCTTATTGCTGGTTTTCCTATTGTAATTTCTAACTTTGCTGGCCACCCACGGGCCTAACCAAACCCTGTACATTGAATTTGGGTGATTGAGGGGCCAAGAGCAGACTTGACTCCTAGATAGAAGGGAAAGGGAGGAGATAGAGCACCAGGCAAAGATCAGTGGCAAGACTAAGAAATATTTCAAATGATAACAGAGGTTCCTCTATTGATTTCTGCTGGCAAGGCCAACCTCCAGATATCCCCAATATCCCACAAATGTTGAGTGACAAATCACATGCCAGACAAGGTGTTATTTAATGGAGACACCAAAGTCAAATTTAGTCATGATGTCTGCCCTTCATGAGCTTTTACAGTTGTTGTACCTGTGAAATAATGTCCAGTTTTCAGAAAACTCCATTAGTATAATGGAGAAATTTAGAGCTGAAGGGACATTAAAGAATCACTTAGTTCACCTTCTCACTTGACTGACAGTGGTCAGTGGAGAATAGACTATATTGGCCAATATTTGCTTCACGACCTGAAAAAGCTTAACTCTTTCTCAATTATTGATTTTGACCAGAAAGCATCTCCTTTATTTGGCACACTATGGTTTAAGACCAAAATTGGATCACTAAAAGAGAAATATAATGGTATTTGGGTTTTCTCAATGAACTTTATAATAGAACCCTTTCCTCGCCTTCTGTAGAGTTCTCTGAGAAATGATGTCTCCAGGTATTTAAATAAATGTTTATTGGATCCTTTGACAGTTTGTTTCTTAGCCATTTCCGGTTTCCATCCTAAACTCTTTGGATGTTTGAATGCACTTTCTATCAAGTGTACTCTTTTAGCTTTGCATATCATGTGTGCACTTGCAAGGCTGTGCAGGAGCTTGAGGAAAAGATCATGCCTGTCATGACAAAAAGTAATGACCAAGTCCTAGTCTGCTGATAAATGTAAATCATATGCCATTTAAACTTACTGTTGTGGCCACTAGCAGAGCATTTGGTACCAGCATGATATTAGTCTCTGGGTGGTGTGCAAATGTTAATATTTCTCTAAAGGATGAATGGCTTCCTGACTGCAGAATCAGTACTCTGGCAGTAGATTCCAGTGTTCTTCTCTCAGACTGTTGATGGAATTCAGAACAGGATAAAAATTAAACAATAAACATTTACAATAGGCTGGGCACGGTGGGTCATGCCTGTAATCCCAGCATTCTGGGAGGCCGAGGCAGGCAGATCACGAGGTCAGGAGATCTAGATCATCCTAGCTAATACGGTGAAACCCCATCTCTACTAAAAATATAAAAAAATCAGCTGGGCGTGGTGGCACGTGCCTGTAGTCCCAGCTACTCGGGAGGCTGAGGCAGGAGAATGGCGTGAACCCAGGAGGCAGAGCTTGCAATGAACCGAGATCGCACCACGGCACTCCAGCCTGGGCGACAGAGCGAGACTCAGTCTCAAAAAAACAAAACAAAACAAAACAAGAAAACATTTACAATAAAATTGGCTCCCAAAAGTAATAATGTAATTTTTATATCATTAAATCTTAGAGTTAATATATTTCTTATGATCATATAAATATGTTTAGGTGCAGAATTTTAATTTGTTTGTTTGGTTTTCTCGTCATAGCATGTTCTGGGCTTTTGATGGATTCAGTGCTGTGGACTAAGCAAAGAGAGGTTGAGAACCACCGTTATTGGATAAAGGAGTTGTGGATTTTAAAGCCAGAGTTTATTTAATTCAATAGACTTGTTTTGAAAATGAGTATAGCTGAGGCTTAAGGTCATATAAGTCATGATAGCAAAGTTCATGAGGGACCTGAGAACCCAGGTTTCCTCATTTGAGGATCGGTCCCCTATAACAAATCGTGTTCTAAATCCATGTGCTAACAGGCCTCTGGTTTTATTCACAGCCATTTGCCGGCATTCCTGTGGGGATGGATTTTGTTCGAGGCCAAATATGTGCACTTGCCCATCTGGTCAGATAGCTCCTTCCTGTGGCTCCAGATCCAGTAAGTCTAACATGTCATTATATATAATATTATTTTATGTGGTTACACCCCATTTTCTCCTAAATTTGATTTTGGCTTTCCTCCTTCCTGCAATACATTTTTTCACTAGAACATCTGCCTTCTCTGTTCTGCCCAAAATACTTGGAAAGGCTTTCCTTCATCTGGCCTCTCATTTCCCTTCTTTACTCTTTATAGGAAAATTACCTATGGGGCATAGTTACTGTGAATAGGATAAGCTTATGGCCTTTTATGTAGGTATTGCCTTATTCATCTTTGTATCTCCAATGTAAACACCATAAAAGGTGCTCAATGAAATGGCTGTTTAATGAACGTTTTTGGCTCAAGAAATCTAGGCATTCTTCCTTGTGGTACTGAAATATGAATCTGATTAAAAACTTATTTAAGCCTCAAGACCCCTGCTTTACAAGAAGAAAATGTAAGAAGTCATCATGGAAGTTTCTGGGGGTGATTTATAATGAAGCATAAACATATTTTTCCTTTCAGAATTTTGCCACCTTCTGTGATGCCAGAAGAATATCCACAGTTCATTCTTCAGAGCCTTTGCTTGCTTGTTCTATTGTTTTTCTTTTGGGGGTTTGGGCAAGTGAGTCATAATTGGTTGTTTAAAAAGCTAAAGTTCTAGTTTGTGTAAACAGCCCCTCAAAACTTTGACCGTCCCCATGGCAAAAGACGTAGGTCCCTTTTCCATTTCTTTTTTTTTTTTTTCCTGGTGAGAAAATGCATCCCCCTTGTTGTGTGTCCTATTTTGACAGAGTTTTAAAGAGAAACATTGTGGAATAAGTGCATTCTCTTTTGTTTACTGCAAGTAGAGACTTCAGTGTGTCAAGGCTCATTACCTGTTAAGAGTTTGAACATTTGAGTGTGTCTCTCACAAGCCAATTAACAGGTTAAGGCAAGTTGTCCTGTGTAGCACTCTTGGTGCCCTCTCGCCTCCCTTGGCTTCATGGGTGAACACGGGGGACTCTGCCTGAGAGCTTTGTATACTTTTCTGGCCAGAGAGCATGCCAGGTCTGCATGCAGGGCAAGCTGGAAGTGCTGGGGGTTAGTGGACCTAGAAGTGACTTTTAACCAACAACAGATGGAGAGTGGTTGGATAAGTGCCTCAGCTTCCTTGCCTCTCAGTTTGGATAACCGTGAGGTTCACTCTGCACTGTCTCCTGAAGTTCCCCAGTGGACTGAGCCCTCGCTGTTCACAGTGATAATAGATTTGATAATGTACTGTATTAGCTTCCTTCTCTTTTTGTCTCACTTTCGCACTCTCCTACGAGTGTTTCCTAGAATTACTTTCAGAACAAACTACTTCCATTTAAATTATTGTCTCAGAATCTGCTCCTGGTGGAGCCCACACAATAACAGCCACCTTTTACTAAATACAGCCAGTTACAATTGGGATAGAAACTCCCCTATGGGCTGGGACTCTTGCTTATTGCACTGAATGTAGCATAGTTTTCCTTGATCTCAGCTTGGTGTCAAACGTGCATCTTCCAAGTAATAGCAGGTTCATTCTACATAGCAAGAGCCCCTGAACTGGAGGAATAGAACGAGGCAGAGAAGCCAACTGGCAGAACATCTGGGAACATGCGGGACATCTCCATCTCTATAAGGGTGACTTCCAGGCTGCTGCTGAGGCATAAGCATCTCAGGGTTGGAAAAGAAATGCAGTTATAAAGTTGGGAATAGACCCCATCTCTCAGATTGGTTCCTGAAACAGCTAATATTGCACTCCTCTGGAGGAAGAAATATAGCCAGATGGCAAAACTGGGTATTAAGCTGGGAAGGTCTTCAATGATAGTGTGAACTGATAATGACTTCTCTATCGAGTAGAAATCATGAGATGTGGAGATAGGATGTTAATAAGACCAGACGGAAAAGCCATGGTCCTGGTAGAGTCCAAGTTAACTGTGGGATGTGACGAGTATAGTAGTAAGGTCCTGAGGCCAGATTTAGTCTAGAGACTAAAATCCAAGACTGTGGGTGGTGCTTTCTGAGAAAGTCTGAGTCATATCTATGGTACCTGGACATTGGACAAACTCCCCAAGTAGCTTGTGGATGAGGGTAGTATAAGGAGGAGGTTCTGGTTTCAACAGGATCTTTGGGGGTACTTGAAATCTTTAAAATTGTTGACTTTGATTCTCTCTGCACTAATATTGTCTAAACGACTTGCAAAATTAAAGATGGCAAAATATTTTAAATTAAAGGTAGCTGGGGATGATCATAATTCATTTCTCATCTTTTGGAGTGATGTTCTAGGGAACGGCTGCACCATTCCAAAGAACATCCTGATCACTTTGCTAACTTTCCTCCTAATAGAAGGACAATTCTACTCAGTGAAATGTTTGCATTCACTACATGTGATTCTACTAAAAAGGGTCAATTTAGATCACTGCACCAATTTTTCTTATGAAAAATTTTGTACTTGTTATGTGATAGGGATCAAGGAGGTCTAGGCAAGTCATGGGACCTCAGAGAGCCTTAGTTTTCCCACTTGAATATGAACAAAATGGAAGAAGTGTTGTTCTTTCAGGTGGATTTTGACTTGAGTGTCCTGTGACTCTGAGAATAGAAAATGATCTCTTAGTGACCTGAATGAGAGATTGCATTTCCAGAATGTTCAAAGTACCAGCCAGTGATTCTCTTGGACAACAGGAAGTTGTGGCTTTCCTTAGTGTTGGTGGAACTCTTGACACTCGTCATTCAGCACCAGGGCAAAAAGAATGATTAGCTAGACAGGGTCAAAACAGTAATTTTTCTAGACTTTAATTCCAGCCCTCTTTAGGACTGTTCTTTACTGTGTCAGTCTCTGAGGCTGGAGATGGATTTTGAGCAATCCTAATTGTCATAAAGACCTATCATGGTTTACTGATGTATGAATTTACTCATTCTTCTAATATGTGTATACACACATACAAATATATAGTAGCTTGTAACACTGGGATTAATAAACTCTATAACTTTATATATATATTAGTCAGTTTGGGCTGCTATAACAAAATACTATAGACTGGGTAATTTATAAACAACAAAAATGTATTTTTTTACAGTTCTAGAGGCTGGGAAGTCCAAGATCAAGAGGCCAGCAGATTACATGTCTGGTGAAGTCCTGTTCCTCCCAGATGGTGCTTTCTGTGTGTCCTTACATGGCAGAGGGGGCAAACATGTCTCTCAGGCCTTTTTTTTTTTTATAAGGATACTAATCCTTTCATGAGGACTCTGCCTGCATGACTTAATCACCTTCCCAAAGGCCCAACTGCTCCCTACTCTCCCATTAGGGACTAAGTTTCAACATATAAATTTTGTGGAGACACAAACATATTGTATGTATACATATGTTATTGTCTAATTATATATATAATTATATATGATACATTATAAAAGTTATTTCCTGTAGTTCATATTTTATAATTTTGTATTTTCTATTTTGTAATTCCTATAGTTTGTACTTTGTAATTTTGGAATCTTCTCATTCTGTTTTACTCTCTACACTTTTTTAAAGAATGCTAAAAATTAAACTTCTTATTTTGAGATAATTGTAGATTTGCAAACAGTTGTCTTAATCTGTTTTCTGCTGCTGTAACAGTATACCACAGACTGGATAACTTATAAACAACAAAAGTTTATTTGGCTCATGGTTCTGGAGGCTGGGAAGTCCAGAGCATGACACCAATGTCTATTGAGAGCCATCCCATGGTGGAAGGCATCACATGGGGAGCAAGTACGAGAGACAGACAGAAAATGCGCTGAACTCCCGACATAACCAACCCACTCCCTAGATAATGGCGTAAATCCATTTATGAGGGCAAAGCCCTCATGACCTTATCACATCTTAAAGGTTCCACCTCTTAATACCATCACAATGATAGTTAATTTTCAACATGAGTTTTGAAAGGAACATTCCAACTATGGCATTTGTAAGAAATAATTCAGAAATATCCCGGGTATTCTTTATTTAGTTTTCCCCATGTTGACATCTTGCAAGACTATAGTACAACAGCACAACCAGGATATCACAGAATTGATACAGTCAAGATACAGAACGTTTCCATCACCACAAAGAGCGCTCATGTTATGCTTTTATTGTCATTTTCTTCCCAACCTAATTCTGTCTTTAATTCTGACAACCACTAATCTATTCTGCATTTCTATAATTTTATCATTTCACAAATGTTATATAAATGGAATCGCATAGTATATAACCTTTAGGAAGTGGCTTTTTTCGCTCATCAGGATTCTCTGGAGAGTCATCTAGGTTGTTGCAGTGTCAATAGTTTGTTATTTTTGATTGCTGAGTAGTAGTACATGCTACGGATGTACTACAAGTTAGTTTGGCCATTCATCTATTGAAGGGCATCTGAATTGTCATCATTTTTTTTCTTTATTATTTGAACTAAGCTGCTATGAACATTTGTGTACAAGGTTGTGGTGTGAACACAAATCTTGTGTTCTCTGGAATAAATGCTCAGAAACGCAATTTCTAGGTTGTGTGATAGTTTCATGTTTAGCATTTTAAGAACTATTAAACTGTTTTTGGAATCGCTGTATGTACCATTTTGCATTCTCACCAGCAATGTATGAATAACCCAGTTTCTCTGCATCCTTACCAGCTTTTTGTGTTATCTTTATTTTTAATTTTAGCTATTCTGATTGCTGTGTAGTCATCTCTTACTGTGGTTTCAATTTGCATTTCCCTACTGGATAATGATGTCAAACATCTTTTTATGTGCTTATTGCCACCTGTATATCTTTTTCAGCGAAAAGTTTCTTTATGTCTTTTGTCTAGCTTCTTATTTTTAATCAAAAAAAATATTTTTAGATGGGGTCTTACTCTGTCACCTAGGTTGGAGTACAGTGGCACGATCTCGGCTCACTGCAGCCTCCGTCTCCCAGGCTCAAGTTATCCTCCCACCTCAGCCCCCTGAGTAGCTGGGACCACAGGGGCGCACCACCATGCCCCACTAAGTTTTTTGTATTTTTGGTAGAGACAGAGTTTTTCCATGTTGCCCAGGCTGGTCTTGAACTCCTGAGCTCAAGCAATCTGCATGCCTTAGCCTCCCAAAGTATTGGTATTACAGGCATGAGCCACTGTGCCTGGCCTCTTTTGTCCAGATGCTAATTGAATTGTTTATTATTTCATTATTGAGTTTTGAGAATTCTTTATATACTCTAAATACTAGCTGTTTGTCAGATAATGTGATTTGCAGGCATTTTATCACACTCTGTAGCTTACTTTCTAATATTTTTAATGGGATCTTTCATAGAGCAAATGTTTTCAAATTTGACTAAGTCTAATTTATCAGTTTTCCCTTTACTGGGTCATGCTTTCATTGACGAGTCTAGGAATGCTTTGTCTACTCCTAGATTGTGAAGATTTTCTCCACCTTTTTTCTACTAGTTTCATAGTTTTATTTTTATTTACTTATTCTTTGAGACAAGGTCTTGCTTTGTCACCCAGGATGGGTAGACAGATTTTTCCCACTATATCCTTTTTTGTTTTAGCTATTCTAGTTCTTTTCTGTAAAAACTGTAGATTAATCTTGTCTATATTTACAAAACCTTTTAGGATTTTGATAGGAATTGCATCAAACCTGTATATCAATTTGGGGCCCCTTACACTTTTCAAACCCCTTATACTTTGATCATATTTTCTCATTTAATTGACTTCAGTTCAATGAGAGTGTTAGCAGAACCGGTCACAGACAAAACCTCTCGGACACTGGTTTTACGAAGGAAGGGGCTTTAATCAGCTGGGAGCAAGAGTTTGGGGCATTTGTAATCCCAATGCAAATCTGAGCTCTAAGGGTGTAAGAAGGCCAGCAGAACAATTCTAGACCAGTGTGTTAGCAAGTTTGAGGGAGTGCGGTACAACCAAATCCTGAAAGTGTGGGGACATTCAGAGCAAGGGAAGGTGCTGCTACAGCTAGTCTGGAAGAAGTCCTGCTTGAAAAAGCTTTCCGGGAATGGTGGGATTTATATGGACTGGGAGGAGAAACATGCATGGAATCTACTCAGACTTGTCCTTAGAAATGGTTGAACTCTTTCTTTCTAGACCGCCCTTAATGGAAGCACCTTTATCACTGCTGTCATTTAACTTGTTCTTCTCTGCAGCTTTTCCAGCTTGGCTAGATTTTTGTTTGTTTGTTTGTTTGTTTGTTTGAGAATTTTAGTGAAGCTTCTCTTCCAAGCTGTGTGTCTTTAGGCATCCCCAGACATCTCTTCACTTAAGGGAAATGCCATTGCTGTTATCTCTCTAAATGAAAATTGTTTTTATCCTGCAGTGACTCTGATTGTCCCTGTGGACTGTTGTCTCAGGTGTAGAGTCCAGAAGTTAGTCTGGCTGTTTAATTTGTCTGTCTGTGCTTTTCCTAGTACCTAAATTAAAATCACATGTTCATCATACAAATGCTTATGTGCAAATTGCTCCCAGTGTTCTTTCTGCCAGTTGTGCCTGCCAAGATGATGGCAGGTCTTTAGAATCGTTCCAAACATAATGCATCCCAAAGAAAATCATTACCTGAGGTATTTAGATCCAAGTGCCAGCCCTGCCTCTCTCGCATTCCCATAGCGTGCTCACATTGTTCTCTTATGATGAATCATTTAAGAACTAATCTGTACTGGGCTGTAATTAGAGAAAATTTCTTCTGTTCTTTCTGGCCAATGCTGGCAAATGAAAGACGTTCAGTAAGTCACTGTTGAATGATTGAAATGACTGACGTCTGATATGAACACAAAATTAATTTGGGATCTTTTATGGATATGGGGAAATGGCAGCATTTTCTGTTAGCTCTGGGATATTGAACCTTACATGAAACCTTTTATGGCTGTCTGCTCATCTTCAAGGGCAGGTCCTCACTGGGGCTGTAGGACTCTCAGGGTTCACTGCATATGGCAGGATCAGTGCACTCTGATTCCCCTAGTATTTTCAATTTCTAGTAAAATCTTAACACAGATTGAGTTTAGGAATATCTTCTGACTTGGGGTACTTATTGCATCCAGTAAAGAATATAGCATCATTATGGGTGTAGGAGGAACCCCTAGTTTTCAATTGGCTTTTTAAAGAGATGTAGAACTTGGTCTCCCAGTTATGATACATCGGG
This sequence comes from Piliocolobus tephrosceles, assembly GCF_002776525.5. Classification (NCBI taxonomy): domain Eukaryota; kingdom Metazoa; phylum Chordata; class Mammalia; order Primates; family Cercopithecidae; genus Piliocolobus; species Piliocolobus tephrosceles. Next base: position 79,024,533 of record NC_045439.1, read on the forward strand.
AATTCTTGTTCAAATCAGCGTAAATTTAGAATATGCATCAATGGCAGGACTCAATCCAAAATAAAACCAATTTGGGTATATATTCTCTGTAAACTGTTTCCTGTGTGTACAGTGAAACTGCCTATCTAGTTCCTTCACTTCCCCTCAGAAATCCTGAGCACCTTTATCAGAATGCTTTTTCCCCCTAAAGATCTAAGACTCACAACGGGTAAAAAGTTTCCCATGGTAAACACGGTGGCAAAGCAGGTGATTCGGAGCCTATTATCTGTGCTGAACCTGCCTCCTCCCGGCTTCCCCCAAGGATTCATGCATAGGGTTCCTTGATGTCTTCTTGTTTCACAAGTCTGAATGAGTGCTTTTGTTTTTTAAAGAAGAAAGAATATTTTATGCTGGAAAAGATTTGCCTGAAAGACAGAGTAAAAAATATATATCAGGGAGGTTTTTATTCTATTGCATTTAAATGTAAACTTATCATTCTTGCCAGAAAGAAGAATTCGTTCTGATTTTCAACTTGAACAAATAATGTAAAGTCACTATTTAAACTACTGTTAGCTTTTTAATCTCAGAGTAGTTAAATGGCTTTGTCGCTCATGTGGGAATGGAAATTAGCTCTTGGCATGAACTGCTTTAATTGAAATCAGTTTGAAGGCTGAGTTCCTATGCTGCTTGACAGATGACATCATTTCCTGTGCTTTTCCCAATCCTTACTGTTTTTCTAAGATAGGATGAAGCTAAGTTTAACTTCAAATTTTAAAGCAACTATACACCTTTTCCTGACCTACTTAGAATATTATTCAAAGTTTTCACTAAATCATTTTTTTCTTTGTATACTTATAGACAGCTTTTTAGTTAAAAAAGCATTTTGGCTGAGACGTTTTAATGGAATCATAAGAGCCTAAAATAACTGTTTTAATCACTTTCCGGGGTTGCTTGATTTCATTACTCCAACAAAGGAGTTATTTCTACTTTCATACATGGGGAAACAAAGATAAAAATATTTTTAATAGCAACCTACTTAGTAGGGCTGTATAACTGCTTCAGACGCAATGGACAACTTCGAAGTCTCAGTTTGGTCTTTGGGCATAGCTTTTGATGTCATCATCAGGCAGCATGATTTAGGTAAATAAAAATTAATTTAGCACAGTTTTATACAGCACTTACTTATAATCAAGGTGCTACTCTAGGCACTTAAGGGAATATTGCATAATTAATGCTCATGACACTCCCCACTCCTAAGAAGTTTTTAAACAAATGAGGTGTGGCAAAATAAGTAAAAATAGGCTGGATTATATAATATATGCTTCAAAAGAGAAATATAATTGGAAAGGAGAAAGGGCTCACATTTGGTTTGGGAGGTATCAGAAAAGATCAATGGAAAGAAGCAATATTTGAAATGGATTTTGGAGATAGATAGGATTTCAGGTTTTGGGGGAGAACTGTGTGTATGTTGTGTTGGGGTTTAGGGGTTAGGGGCAAGGAGACACAGACGCAGGTAAGGGAGGGGGTTCTACAGAGGGACTAGGACAAAGCAAGTGCCGGGTTTTTTGCATGACACATACTAGGCACTCAGAAATGTTTGTGAGTGAATGAATGACTGATAAGTAGATGAGGAGATGGAGCCGTAGGACATAGTAGGCATGTGCCAAGGAGCCCCGAAAGACACCTGGGGCTATGCTGAGGGGGCCGTGAATGCTGAGAGATGGAGGTGGCTCTAGTCAGTAGAAACAGGTCTTTGATGTTGTTTCAATGTGTGGCATGTTCTTGAAAAGGCAAATGCCTTTCAACTCGACTTAACTTCTTTGTGCTGTAAAAGGGTATAGAAGATACTGGGTTCTGCACTTTCCTTCCCTGTTGTCAGGCTGAGATTTGTGTAGCTCCTTATAAAAATTGTCCCTTTCTCCTGAAGTCAAGTAGCACTTTTCAATACCATGGCTGAGGATTCCTAACAAGGGGTAATGGACAGGGTGGCTGTTGGGAGGAATCTTCTATTTGCTCTGGAGAGAGGATTTGGCCCCTGTGCTTCAGGAAGAGTGAGCATAAACTGCAGATTTCTGCTTTTTTGTAGAAAGAAGATATTCTCTTCTCCTTAGCTAAAATTATTGAAACTTTTTCCCTGAGAATTTACTCCCACAACTTGGAAGACCAGACAGAATAAGCCAAACTCCAAAGCCCAACCCTGGCCTCCGTGTGTAAGCAGGTATCAACAAGGATTAGTGGTTAATTCAATCAAGCTTTGGACTAGGAAATAGCCTAGGATTTTGAAAGTGCTATTAACATTCCTAAATTACTGACCTAGAGACAGCCTGAACACTGGAGAAATGAGAGCACTTGCCTGCGCTGTTGTCATTGCTCACTATGAGCCCGCGGCTGTCTTTTACTCCAGCCTCTCTGAGTGTCTCATTGTCTAGAGTCTAAGGCTGTCAGTCCATGGTCTTTCTGCTCTGGGCCCTGAAATGTACACTTCTGTAGGTGAAAATGAGTATCTTACTTAGTTTGAGGTTACAGTTTAAACAAGCAGCTCTTTCTCAGGCAAATCCAGCTGTCCCTGTCATCAGGCAGTCTTGTTATTAAATGCCTTTGTCGGCATTTTCTTGTTTCTCTATTCTGCCTCTAAAATTTCTTTTAACAAAATTCTGTGGAATTTGCTACTCTTTTTTTTTCTGTCTTTCTTTTTTTTTTTTAAATTATACTTTAAGTTCTAGGGTACATGTCCACAACGTGCAGGTTTGTTTCATATGTATACACGTGCCATGTTAGTGTGCTGCACCCATTAACTCGTCATTTACATTAGGTATATCTCCTAATGCTATCCCTCCCCCCTTCCCCACAATAGAACCTAGTGTGTGATGATCCCCTTCCTGTGTCCAAGCGATCTCATTGTTCAATTCCCACCTATGAGTGAGAACATGTGGTATTTGGTTTTCTGTTCTTGCGATAGTTTGCTGAGAATGATGGTTTCCAGCTGCATCCATGTCCCTACAAAGGACATGAACTCATCCTTTTTTATGGCTGCATAGTATTCCATGGTGTATATGTGCCATATTTTCTTAATCCAGTCTGTCGCTGATGGACATTTGGGTTGATTCCAAGTCTTTGCTTGGAATAGTGCTGCAATAAACATACGTGTGCATGTGTCTTTATAGCAGTATGACATAATCCTTTGGGTATATCCCCAGTAATGGGATGGCTGGGTCAAATGGTATTTCTAGTTCTAGATCCTTGAGGAATAGCCACACTGTTTTCTACAATGGTTGAACTAGTTTACGGTCCCACCAACAGTGTAAAAGTGTTCCTGTTTCTCCACATCCTCTCCAGCACCTGTTGTTTCCTGATTTTTTAATGATTGCCATTCTAACTGGTATGAGATGGTATCTCATTGTGGTTTTGACTTGCATTTCTCTAATGGCAAGTGATGATGAGCATTTTTTCATGTGTCTGTTGGCTGTATGAATGTCTTCTTTTGAGAAGTGTCTGTTCATATCCTTTGCCCACTTTTTGATGGGGTTGTTTGTTTTTTTCTTGTAAAATTGATTGAGTTCTTTGTAGGTTCTGGATATTAGCCCTTTGTCAGAGGAGTAGATTGCAAATTTTTTTTCCCATTCTGTAGGTTGCCTGTTCTCTCTGATGGTAGTTTCTTTTGCTGTGCAGAAGCTCTTTAGTTTAATTAGATCCCATTTGTTAATTTTGGCTTTTGTTGCCATTGCTTTTGGTGTTTTAGACACGAAGTCCTAGCCCCTGCCTATGTCCTGAATGGTATTATCTAGGTTTTCTTCTAGGGTTCTTATGGTTTTAGGTCTAACATGTAAGTCTCTAATCCATCTTGAATTAATTTTCGTATAAGGAGTAAGGAAAGGATCCAGTTTCAGCTTTCTACTTATGGCTAGCCAATTTTCCCAGCACCATTTATTAAATAGGGAATCCTTTCCCCATTTCTTGTTTTTGTCAGGTTTGTCAAAGATCAGATGGCTATAAATGTGTGGTATTATTTCTGAGGGCTCTGTTCTGTTCCATTGGTCTATATCTCTGTTTTGGTACCAGTACCATGCTGTTTTGGTTACTGTAGCCTTGTAGTGTAGTTTGAAGTCAGGTAGCGTGATGCCTCCAGCTTTGTTCTTTTGGCTTAGGATTGTCTTGGCAATGTGGGCTCTTTTTCGGTTCCATATGAACTTTAAAGCAGTTTTTTCCAATTTTGTGAAGAAAGTCGTTGGTAGCTTAATGGGGATGGCATTGAATCTGTAAATTACCTTGGGCAGTATGGCCATTTTCACAATATTGATTCTTCCTATCCATGAGCATGGTATGTTCTTCCATTTGTTTGTGTCCTCTTTGATTTCACTGAGCAGTGGTTTGTAGTTCTCCTTGAAGACGTCCTTTACATCCCTTGTAAGTTGGATTCCTAGATATTTTATTCTCTTTGAAGCTATTGTGAATGAGAGTTCATTCATGATTTGGCTGTCTGTTTGTCTGTTACTGGTGTATAAGAATGCTTGTGATTTTTGCACATTAATTTTGTATCCTGAGACTTTGCTGAAGTTCCTTATCAGCTTGAGGAGATTTTGGGCTGAGACAATGGGGTTTTCTAAATATACAATCATGTCATCTGCAAACAGGGACAATTTGACTTCTTCTTTTCCTAACTGAATACCCTTGATTTCTTTCTCTTGCCTGATTGCCCTAGCCAGAACTTCCAACACTATGTTGAATAGGAGTGGTGAGAGAGGGCATCCCTGTCTTGTGTCAGTTTTCAAAGGGAATGCTTCCAGTTTTTGCCCATTCAGTATGATATTGGCTGTGGGTTTGTCATAAATAGCTCTTATTATTTTGAGATATGTTCCATCAATACCGAATTTATTGAGCGTTTTTAGCATGAAGGGCTGTTGAATTTTGTCAAAGGCCTTTTCGGCATCTATTGAGATAATCATGTGGTTTTTGTCTTTGGTTCTGTTTATATGCTGGAATTTGCTACTCTTAACTCTTCCCCTGCGCCACCTACCTGGGATTCTAAATCTTTTCATGGGAAAATTATTGCCATCATAATCTTGTCTCATATGGTTATTCAAGGCAATACTTTCTTGTTGGTATAAATTACAGAAATGACATTGAGTTGTAAGTTCTGTTAAATTAAGGAAGTCATTTAGCACTGTTAAAGTGAATGCCTAAGAAACAATTGCATTGCATGGTAAATGATTTTTTTTTTTTTCAAGACAGAGTCTCACTCTGTTGCTCAGGCTGGAATGCAGGGGTGCAATCTCGGCTCACTGCAATCTCCGCCCTGCAGGTTCAAGCAATTCTCTTGCCTCAACCTTTTGAGTGGCTGGGATTACAGGCATGTGCCATTACCCCCGGCTAATTTTTGTATTTGTAGTAGGGATGGGGTTTCACCATGTCGGCCAGGCTGGTCTCAAACTCCTGACCACAGGTGATCCGCCCGCCTTGGCCTTCCAAAGTGTTGTGATTACAGGCATGAGCCACCGTGCCTAGCCGGTAAGTGATTTTACTCACACAAATAATAATATGTTTAGCATTCGCAATTAGGTCATTATCGGGTAAAAATAGATGAATCCTGATAAACTATGTGATTTTCTCTTCAAATAACTACAAATCAACTCCTGCGAGCTGTTACAGTCTATGCATTTAAGTTGCAAAAGTGAATTCTTCTTCTTTTTTTTCAAGTACAACACTGCAATATTCGCTGTTTGAATGGAGGTAGCTGCAGTGACGATCACTGTCTGTGCCAGAAAGGATACATAGGGACTCACTGTGGACAACGTAAGTACACCGTAGTTATAAGTATTCTAGATGTTAACCTGTTTGTAGACAAGTAAAATAAAGAGATAAGTGCTGATAGATTTTCTTTGATTACCTGGGACACAGCATTTTTACAAGTGTCCAGTGACCTTTACAGATGAACAGATCACTTACTCAAAACACTTATCACCAAATTTCCAAATGGAACCTTGGTTGGTTACAGGTTGTTTGATTCATTTTCCTCTCATTTACCTTCACCACCCTGCTTGCCTGATCTCCTTAATTCCTAGTCACCACTAAAGGAGCAAAATTCTTGTTCATTCCAGACGCGTATCTTCCACTCACTTGCTGAACTTCAGCACTTGGATTTTCAGGAAGCATCTCAAATAAAATATTTCAAAACTCAGCCTCGTCATTCTCTCTAAACATGTCCTTTCTCTTGATTAGTGGTATCTGCGTCCCTCTCATTTCCCAGTCTAAATGCTGCTACTGAAGTACTTATTACGTGGTGTCCAGTTTGAAAGTTCATTTGTACACACCACTTATTGTGTCTACTTTCTATTAGTCCCTGTGCTTTGCAGAAGAGGAACATTCTTTTTAAAAAGCTTTTTTTTATTACTTTAAGATGAACATATATACCCTACAGAAAATTTGGAAAAGTTTTAAAAATACAAAAAGTAAAATTATTCATGATTTCATCATTCTAAATGCTATCTTCTAGACTTGCAATGCATATTTGGTACATTAGTTCTTACTGTATATGTAGATTTTATGCCACTTTTTCACTTAATATTTTATTCAAAGTATACTCATGTTATTACACGTTTTAAAATACATTTTACTAGTTGCCTAGTACTCTGTTACATGGACGTTTGACTGTTTAATGAATCCTTAATGGTGAACCTTATTCAGGGTGTTTCCAATTTTTGCTTTTGTGTATGTATTTGTTAGGATTAATAATGTTATTATAAATAAACAAAAATGTAGAGAATGCCCTAGTGACCATCTGTGTTAGTCTGTTTTCATGCTGCTGGTAAAGACATACCCAAGACTGGGCAATTTACAAAAGAAAGAGGTTTATTGGACTTACCGTTCCCCATGGCTGGGGAGGCTTCATAATCATGGTGGAAGGCAGGGAGCAACAAGTCACGTCTTACATGGATGTGGCAGCAGGCAAAAAAGAGCTTCTGTGGGAAAACTCCCCCTTATAATAACCATCAGATCTTGTGAGACTTACTGTCATGGGAACAGCGTGGGAAAGAGACCTGCCCCCGTGATTCAGTTTCTTCCCACCTCCTACAACACATGAGAATTCAAGATGAGATTTGGGTGGTGACACAGCCAAACCATATCACCATCCACTCATTGCAGTGGGAGAAGAATATTGGTTGAGTTTTGTGTAGCCCAACCTGGAGAGAGAAGAGGTAGGACAGGCTCCCCAGTGTAGGTGATCCTTGGGCTGAGTCTTGAGGGATGGGTAAGTGTTTACCTGTCAGGTGATGGGGAGTGGACCTTTTGGGCAGATGGTAGAGCATGACCAAAGCACCGCCACAAGACACAGCAAGGAATGTGGGACATAGCAAGTGCTTTGGTGTTGCTAGAGCTAAAATGCAGAGGAGAGTGATGGGAAAGGAAGTAAGGTCAGATAGGATGTCATGGGCCAGGTTTTGATGCCTTTATATATACTGTTTTCTTCCAAAGTAGGGCCGGGAAAGAGGAGTGAGACCACAACAATAAACAACACTAACAACATCAACAACATACATCTTTTGAGTTACTCTGTGCTTACTGTGTGCTAGGCACATTTTAGAACTCTATGTGTGTTAACTCATTTAATATGACAACAATCTTTGTGTTAGAGGCCATAAATGTTACCCTCTAGCAGATGAGGGAACTGGAACACAGGGTCCCCAGTGGTTCCTCTAAGGGTATATAGGTGGTAATCGGCAGAGCTGGGGTTGGAACCCAGTGTGACTCCATAGCCCATGTGTTTACTGCTATGAAATACCAACCTTATTACCTTTCACTTAATGAAGGTTTACAGTGAGAAAGATCACAGTGTGGACGCACAGCTGGAGGAGGCCAAAACAGGAGCAGGAAGACAAGTCCTACCTAATGCTGTGGCTGTGGAGATGGCGAGATGGGGCTGGATCCAGTGGCATTCCAGGAGAATCAGGAGGGGCTGCTGGGCATCTCTCCTGCTCCCCTTGGTGCTCCCTGAGGGAGTTTAGCCCAATGCCCAACACACAAGTGCTTAATTAACACTGGCAGAATTAGAACATTTTTCCTAAACTTCAGCTTCCTCATCTGTAATCTGGGAGGGTTGGCTTAGGCAAGCTCAAACTTTCTTTTCTGTTTAGAAGCTCTTCATTCTCCCTGACTATAAATCAAGAGGCAAAGAAGACAATTGACTTACATAAACCTCTCTGATTATATGATGAGCAGTGGCCTCCTGCCATAATTTTTGGTTAAAAAGGGTTGTGTCAGTTCAGGTCCTCTTATGGCAAGAAAATATCAAGACAGAATTAGACACAAAAGAGATTTACTGGGGAAAAGGCCTGTGAAGAATAAAGGAAAGAGGAAGCAGAAGTAGGAGGGAATGGTGTTCAGACCATGATGCCTGTCTGATCCTGTGCAAGGAGGGAGGGAAGGAAGGACAACTACATAGAAGGAACTTCAGCCTGTAGTGCAGCTCCAAAAACGCCTTTGCCAGGCTGATGGAGAGGCCAGGGCAAAAAGTGCCCTTTGAAGAGTTCCATGATGGGTGGAAACAGCCAGGCTTTAGCACCCTAATGCTGTGTTCAGTCATTGGCTGTGAGCATGCCCTTGACAAGAACGCTGCAGCAGATATGAAGGCACAGCAGCTGGAAGTGGTCTGCCAGCTAAACTCCTACAGGAGATTCTCTTGAGGGGAAGTATGAGTGACTCAACTTCATGACTGCTACAGGGGTAAGGTATGGAAAAATGTATAGAAAATATTTAAGGAGCAAGGAATTTGAATGGAGGTTTTGGGGGAGACTCATGGAGCAGTGAGATTTCAGCTGGGCTTTGAAGAGTGGTTGTGACTGGCATATTTGGCAGAGAAGAGCCTGCCACCCATGATGCTTAGAAAGAGCCCATGCATGCACGAGTTACAGGAAATTGTACAAAGAGGAGTTGTTCAGCACGTGAACTTTCAATTCTTATTTTAGTGTCTTTTCTAACAAGCGAAATATCCTGCCCTGAAGCATCTCTAGACTTACTGCACCAATAGTTTCCACAGGTTCTGTTATAACTCGCAATTGGATTTTCATTATGGTACTTAAATTACTGAAGATCATGATTAGTATTTTGTTGTTTGCAGTTAATTGTGCAGTTGAACATGCTACATTTCTGTAAGGGTGACATCAGAGGGGTTGATATTTCCCCTTGTGGGAGCCTTGTTGAAATTAAACATGAATCATAAGTGAAAGAGTCTTTGCTAACACGCAGTTCCCGTCCAGTGACATCTCTTAGAAACCACTGTTTTCGAGGTTGAACTGAAAGCATTGCTCAGATGCTCCATGGAATGAGACCATCAGCATTAACATAGATACAAACTCATCTATTCCAGGCAGCTTTACCTAAGAGGTGACTGAGGAACATCTGAGTATCTGTACAGTGACCATTCAAAATAAACAAACACCAGCGTGACTTTAGATATTTTATTGTTGTCCTTCCAGGGGACCACAGGTGTCACTTCATTAGCATTTATTTTCAGGTGAAGCATCTCAGCTCTCTCCTTATTTTACAGCTGTTTGTGAAAGTGGCTGTCTCAATGGAGGAAGATGTGTGGCCCCGAATCGATGTGCATGCACTTACGGATTTACTGGACCCCAGTGTGAAAGAGGTAATGGTTTTTAAAATCATTTGCATAAAGACATGCTGGTACCTAAAGCTGTTATTAATTTGCGCAGACATTGGGTCTGCATGGCTACTTCCTGAATGTTGCTGAGCTTTGAGGAAATTTCTGAATTGTCATTGGGAAGGTCCTAGGATGACAAGACAGTGGCCCTGAATCTACGCATGATATTCAGCAATGTTTGTCCGTGCAAGTTTACCTAAATTCAGTTATTTGCTAATTTGGTGGTACTCAGTTATGAGCATATACATAATTACCAGCTGGCATCAGGATAAAAAGGGGAGAACTTTCTTCTGGAAGGGTAGGGATTAAGCTCTTTATCATGCCAGTGAATGAGAGAAGTGATCTCAAACCAACCATGTGTATGGAAAGGGAGAAGTTCAGTATGAAAAGCACACCTGAAGATCTGTTGGACCTGTTGGGGGCTGTAGAGGTGTACAAGCTCAGCATTCAACACTCACGATAGATACATTTATTGTCTGCTGAGAAGCTGCTTTGTGTAGATGGTTTATTCAGTACTCATTGCAGCCTACTACATTGTGTAGAATCATCGTTAATTTTGCATGTGAGAAGATCAAGGCACAAAGAGGTCCAAGGATGTCCCCAAGCCCACATACATAAGAAACCTTTAATTTGAATATGTGTTTTTCTCTTCAAGTCTAATGTTTACTGCTGCTCTTAATTAAAAGAAACATTCTACCTGATTTGCCTACCTAAAAATGCAAGTACGATGTTGAGATATATGTGGATATGCAATATTCTTAAGGTTTTTTTCCCTGAACTTTGGTCTCATTAATCATCATGTCTCTACATTTATAGACTTTTTTCTCATCATCCCTCGTTTTATAATGAAAGTTTAGAAGGTTTGTGTCACACAAAACTGTAATTGAAAATTTGCATGAACTTTTAAACTGCAATAATCACTTTTAGCCAAGTTGTACAGACATCTTCTTATTCTAAGATGGAAAGTAAAGATTCAGTAGCAGATGTTGAATATATCATTTAAAACATATAATAGAGGAAAACAAAGAGCAGAGACTGGTTTGTGAGAAATTGTTTATTTTCTGTCTATTTTTATAATCTATCTAAATTCAGTTATTTGCTAATAATGCAGTAATACCTATTTGAGCAAGAAACTCCAGGTCTATTACTTTGATTATTAAGTAAATTACGTTGTATCTCTATTAATAGGTATTAATAGGACTACTGCATGGTATTGATGTGTGATGCATAATAGACCTTTACATTGCATGTTGATATCCTTTAGGAGTCCCTCTTTAAACTGCTTCTCTTTACAACTTGCACAGATGTATTTTTATTTGCTAATAATTATAATGGTCCAGAGTACTAAAAACTATTTCTACTAGGCAGTATTATTCTGTGGCCTTACTACTTAATCAATGAAGTTGTAGGAGATTAAAATTGTTAATGTGTGGTTTGAAGAGTGGTATGTGAAAATAATTTCTCAGTTGATAATGCTGGGCTTACTTTGTTTTAGAAAAATCAGTAATAAGATGAAGTTACAGGACATTTTACCTGTAACATTTTACCTGTAACCATTTTAACAAAGTAGTTAAAGATTGGCTGCAAAGATGCTCATAGTTCAGATATTGATGATAACACAGTCTAAAATAAAGGGCACGATATTGAACCATTCCCCAGTGATTTCTTCGAAGATTTGATCTTTGCCCAAGATTAAGAAATGTCCTGAATGGGTTCAATTACTAAGCTACCAATCAAAGCTGGCATGTTACTCAGAGGTTTCTCCAAGTTTTGGGGTGTCTTCAACTGCCCCCCTTCAGGAAAAAGGGCTATCCTGAAATCTGCACTAAGGTGTAAATATCTGTTGGCTCCACAGACTTTTCCCAGTGGTGATTTTCAAAATCAAATTCATCCCTCAGTGGCAGATTTTCAGGCATTTGTGAAAGTGGAGACTGGGGAGCAGAAGGCAGGCTTGCCCGTTAGTAGTAGAAGGGTAGTGCCTTCTACCCACTGCCTGTTTTATGCATGGGCACAGTCCCAGACCTTCAATGGGAGAAGGAAAACATGGGCGTCATTTCCCACAGCACATGGGAGAGGGGAGTCTTTTTGATTCCAGAATTCTATTTCCGTTTGTAGAGTTCACTGTTAGCTGCTCTCATGAAAGTCATCTGTTTACCTCCTTGAAGAATTAGAGGCAGTAGATCCTCTTACTTAGATGTATGTTTGTGATTTCAAGAGTGATGAATAAAAATCTGTTATCGAGTCAGGACAGATCCATCCTGAAGTGTGGGAAAGTATTCAGTGTGACTTCTGATGGTGGGTTGCTATCCTTATTGTGGTCCTTATTACTGGATAAGTACCTAGGTTGGTTGTATTCTGTTTTAATTGGGATGTGATGTTTTATTTTTCAAAATGAACATCCGGGAGGCCTTTACTACTTTCTCCCTTCATCTACATTTTCCCTTGGTACTGTCTCCACATCTCTTTTTATAGCATTTACCACATTGCCTCAAAACAGTTCACTAGAGCGTAAGTTTTCAGGAGAAACTAGTTTCATCATCTTAATTCTAGCCGTACAGTGTGATGCACAGTACATGACCCATAGATGATGAACTGGATTCACTTAATAGCATCAGAACATCTGGAGCTATAATGATCGGATATGAACAAGTATCTCCTGGAAATAATTGCTGTTTGCCACCAGTCCTAGATATTGGTTTCATGCTAAACAGAGCTGATCACAATATGGATACCTATTGTGGTCCCATCTTTCAGAAGAATGATCTTTCAGGTCCACAAGACTGTCATTTTTCAGTCAACAGGGATGCAAAAAGGAGGAATGTTTTGATCAAAACTAAGTGACAATAAAAACAAAAGCAAAAACCTCTTATTGTGATGTAGCACACATGTAAGCGAACATTTAGAATATCAGTTACAAGTACTTCTCAGGATAAAGATCTTTGTCCCTGGGAGATCTTGGAACTTTTATACATTAGTAACTACCTCGGAGACCCACTATGAGTGTGAAATACACCTTTGGGGGTCATACTGGCAGGATTTGTATCACGTTAAGCCAATAAGTCAATCTTAATCATCCATGAACATAGTATTTTGGTTTGTGATGGAGAAAAACAGCAGATCCATGCTTGAATTATGAATTCTAACAGTCATGTAACAGTGTAATGAGATTATAAAGCAAATTTGTCTTACTTGCAGCTTTTTGCCATTAAGATAAATTTGTTTAAAAAAAATTCTTGGCTAGACAGCCTCATCCCCAATGGGCAGGTAGCAATGATATATTTTACCATTGCCATTACCATTGTTTCTCTACACCCAGAAGATAAAAAGTAGAGACTTGGCTTATTTGGCCTGTGATGTCTACTTTTTAAGAGCTGAATAGGAATACTTTTAAATACATCTTCTAGTTTGTCATAGTCCCCACCACTGCCTATTGTCACATCTTGCTCAAGTTCATTTGTTTAGCTTATGTATTAGCCCTTGTGAGCATTCAAGTTTGCCACCTCCTGCTGCTTTCTCTGTCAAAGATTCTATCTCTTTTTTTTTTAACCCCAAGTTTCTTTCTTTTTTTTTTTTTTTTTT
>NC_045439.1:79037842-79058076 GCF_002776525.5 Piliocolobus tephrosceles
TTTCTTTTTTTTTTTTTTTTTGAGAGGGAGTCTCGCTCTGTCGCCCAGGTTGGAGTGCAGTGGCCGGATCTCAGCTCACTGCAAGCTCCGCCTCCTGGGTTCACGCCATTCTCCTGCCTCAGCCTCCCGAGTAGCTGGGACTACAGGCGCCCGCCACCTCGCCCAGCTAGTTTTTTTTTGTATTTTTTAGTAGAGACGGGGTTTCACCGTGTTAGCCAGGATGGTCTTGATCTCCTGACCTCGTGATCCGCCCGTCTCGGCCTCCCAAAGTGCTGGGATTACAGGCTTGAGCCACCGCGCCCGGCCAACCCCAAGTTTCTTTAATTTTTCTTCCTCTCACTTTTTTTGGTAAGTTCACATTTGTGGTTTTCTTATTGCCTCCTACTCCGACCCTTTGCCTTCTCTCTGCTTGGACCTTGAGCAACTTGTAGAACTTAATCACTGTCTTAGCTCAGTGGTACAGTATGTTAGCATTTGTTATCAGATTATTGAAGTGAGGTCAGTGCCTGTTTTGGCAATGACAGCACAAGCTAGTCGTATATTTCCATAGTTACTGCTAACAAAAAACCTGTGTGGAATCACTTTCTCTTGCCATCTTGCCTCGGAATGCACATTTTAAATCTTGTTAAATGCTCTTGTATTAAACACAGTGAATCATATGAATGGATGAGACTTTTCAGAGTCATGACAAAAGAGAGAAGAATGATGGAGATAGACCTGAACTTGGAGATGGGGGTGGAGTGTTGTTGATGAATAGGCTTAGGGAAGAAGAGAGACAAAGAGACACAGCAAGAGAACCGGGAGAGCACTGAGCCAAAGAAACAAAAAGGAGGTCAAGAAATAACTTGGCAATTGTTAGACTCATCGAAGGTCTGAGAATGAGAATCATAAAGAGGCCATTGGACGTAAGAACAGCTGACATGTACTGAGTACTTGCAGTATGCAAGGCAGCGTGCTAAGCACTTCACTTTGATGATTTGCAACAACATTGTGAGAAAAATCCTGTAAGAAGTCCCATTTTATAGAGGAATAAGCAGAGGCAAAGAGAGATCAAGTGCCTTGTCCAAGAAGGGACAGCTTATAAGTGGTAAAATAAAGGCCTGAACCTAGACATTCTGGCTCCTAAGCCTGTACACATAACCAAGTACTGGGTAGTACTTGGACTTCACTGGAAACGGGCCACTTGTAGCTCTAAAGACTTTTCTGAGGAATAGTAAGAAGAAACCTAGAACTATGAATTTTAGAATGGAAGTCAAGATGAAAAGCCAAAGGAAAGAATCCTTGCATATTCCTGAATGTTTCAAATGTAGGGTTTTGGAATATTCCTCTATTTGATTGATTTCAATGTACAAATCTGCTCTTGTAAAGAGAGAGGTTCCTGTGTGTTTACAGGACATATAAATGTGCTCCAAAGGACTGAACTAACAAGCCTGGAAGTAGACATACGGAATGAATATTGTCATTTAGTACAGTTATCATGGAAAGTTACATAGTTTTCTTGTAATATTACAACTGCTCAAAATGTGTTTGGAACCTTTTTTTGGAGTTGCCTTTACAGAATCAGCATACATTCAAACCAGTGTGTGATTTTTTTTCCTTTTGAGGAGGCAATTTGAGTTTTTAGAAACAACCTACAATAATTTGCTGTTAATTCTAGTGACTGCAGTGGATAATCACACATTCTAGCTGTTTGGGATCAAAAGCAGACTTAGATTTAAAAAATAGTAAAAATAATTTTCTCATGTGGTTCGTAAAGCACATGGAATTGGTTTAATGTTTTAATGTCAAACTTTATGTGAGCCAGAGGATGAAGTCTTTTGGAAGCATACATGCAAATAGCAAGAGGTTTTCTCTCATTTCTCCATCTGAAGCTCTTCATCATGTATCCTCAGAATATGAGTATGCACATGGACTCTTCTAAATCCTGGTGCATTTGTTCTGTGTTACATTCCTACCCAAGTCTAAACTGTGAAGACAATACTTGGATTTCTGCCAACTTACTAAAGTCTGCTGGCTGTTATGCTGGCTGTCAGTAGATAAAGTATAGGGGAAAGTATTGTTGAACTGGTAGTCTTAAGGAAAAGGAACAATTGGGGCCAAAGTGGAGTAGAATAAAAATGAGAGGATAGAAATAATCCTTAGTTCATTAGAGAAGCAGAACAGTTGAAAGTGAACTAGCTGTTCATGCATGTATTCATGTACTTGCTTCCTAGGAAATTACAGTCTTAATGAAGCTAGAAAAGGTTTTTGTATTTGTTTGCACAATAATGAAACAGAATAGAACAAACAACAGCTAGGTTGATTGTAATTCCACCTCCTTCTTGTATGTGCACTTGACATTTGAGAAACTTATCTTCACACCTTGTTTCTCTGATGATATAAACATGATTTTGCACAGGTATCTTTCTAATGATTTTATTGAATGACTTTCAAAAATATTGCATTAAGCAATTGGTAAACACATATACATCCAAAAACGCAGCATCTATACTGTGTCTAATGAATGGAAAGGACTAACATGTAATTATCCAAATATATAATAATCAGATAGTCCATTTTAGGAACACCTGCTTTGAAAAAGAGAGTAAAAACATTACCTTATCTCAAGACCTGTTTAGAGAGCTTCGTGGAATCAGGAGCTGATTTTCCTGTGCTTTTTTTCTCCTGGTGTTTTTCAGGAAGGTATTAATAAAATATAGATCCATTATTTTTTTTTTCTCTATGTGGAAGTAAGTTTTACAGAGCTACATTTCTGACACTAATTTTACATAATTTTAAATTGTAGGTGACTATCACTAAAGTTCCCAGGGTAATACCACAGGCTAACTCCCATTCTCCATGTGCCTTTGGAAGGCAGAGCTCTGTGAACTATGTATATTTTCTTCTTTCCAAAAGCAAAAAGCAATAAACTGTCACTACTAAACTATACTGAAAGCCTCTATGAACCTCACTTTTGGTATTTAGTTTCAATGGAAAGTAACAATGTGTAGATAGCAGGGGCAGAATGCCCTAAACGTTACTGTGCATCTACAGTGGTATTGCAACATTTGTGGCAGCTGATGGATCACTGAATAAACTAAATTTTCCTAGAATAGTTCCAGGAATTGCATCTGTTGCCACAGACATTCGTTTTTTGTGGCTGGGTAACTGTATGCACTGAGGGCACACTTGCTCCCCTGCCTCACAGGCTCCACATGCGTATTATGAACAAGCAGGGGGGATGGGATGCAGCCAGAAAGCAGCTTGATTTTCATCTCCCACTCATTGTCCCTCTCTCGGCCCGCTTTGTAGGCTACTTCTTCTCCTGCTAGTAGATGAAATCATCTGCTCTGTTTTAGACTTTCTCCCCTGCAGGTCCCTTAATGGGGGGCAGAGGTATCTGTGTTGACTGTTGCTGACATTTTCTTCCTCAATCCCTGAGCATCCAGTAGTACCTCCAGCCTCTTGAGTTCTCTTGGCTGCTCCAAGGAGCCATCTGGGAAAGGACCTAGGCTCAGTCCACATCAGCATTCTTTTTGGTGGCCCACAACTTGTTGGCAGAAAACATTCATGCATTTTTTCTGCCGCGATAAATTGCTGGAGTGCAAACTATTGACACATTAGCAAATGCTCATTGGAACCATTGTCCAAGCATCTGGCCAGACAGTTTCCAGACATTTGGCAGCCCCTAGTCCACAGTGTCCTCCAGACTTCTGGGGATAGGTATCATGCAGTCTGAGGAGTCTCCCTGAAGCCTCTGTCATGACTTGGCATCATAATGTGGCCCTCCACCAGTTTCCCAGGAAGGGCTAGTAACAGCCCAACCCTCTCCAGAGTAACCCGCTTCCCATCACTTGCTACTTTGGACATTTCAATACTCTTGACATGCATAAAGGTTTAAGAGGTCATCATCACCCACTTTGTAAATTATGCATCAAAGTGTCACATTTGACTTAGAATGTGGCATCTGTTCCCTTAGTGCTTCAACTGAAATTTTGATTGTAACATTCTGTTGTGTTATCAAAGCTAATCATTGAATACAACTGTTAAATTTAGTGTCATGGTTTCATCTTCAAAAACAGTTTTTTTAACTTCAGTTTTTAGCTCTTATGAATTTGTTAAAAAGATAAAACTAATTTTTGTAAGTTGTTAGCCCCACATTTAATATTTGAACCACTTTTCAATCTTGGATGTTCAAACAGTAGAACAGCACTGAACGATAGAAATATAATGTGAGCCACATATATTATTTTAACTTTTCTTGTAGCCACATGAAAAAGTAAAAGGAAACAGGTGAAATTAATTTTAATATATTTTATTTAACCCAATATATCCAAAAATTTTATGTCAATAAATACTCGGTATTAAAAATTATCTATGAGATATATTGTATTCTCTTTTCCATTCTCAGTCTTTGAAATCCAATGCATATATTCTACTACATCTCAGTTTGGACCAGCTAATATTCACATGTGGCTACCGTCTTGGACAGCACAACTCTAGAACTTTGCTTCCAGTAACACACATCCAAACTTTACCCAAGGTACCTATTAGATTTCCAGTTTTCCTTCTTCTCCTTCTTCCTGCTGCTTCTCCAACTCTTCAGAAAGCAGCATTTTAGGAAATCAAAGAGAGGCTGCATTGACATTTGAAAAGTAACCCATTAAAAAAAAAGTACTGGGGGCCTCAGAGCTGATCCTAATTTCTCAGGTTCTCTGTCTTGGTAGAATTTTGATCAAATTTAAGTGATAAAGCTCAGTCTCTTGCAGTCATGTCAATTAGATGTAACAACTACAACATATATTTAATAAAGCCTTGACACTAAGCTAGGCATGATGATAGAAGTGTATGGCTCTTGTCATGAGGGCCTTAAAATAATTTTTGGAAAGACAGACATGCATACTGTATTGGAAATAGTTAAATAACCAAGCAGGGCCAGGATTTAGCTAGGCAGAGGAGATAAAGGAAAGTACTACAGGTAAAGGGAAGAGATAGTCCAGATTTAGAGGCTCAGATTGACCTGGGGAAAAGGGAGGAGCCTGCCGTGTCAGCTTTCATGGTACTGGAGCCCTTCTGTGGGAGAAGAGGCAAAGGCACAGCATCAGCTCACATAATTCCAAAGAAGGGAGGGTCTGTTGCAAACCTCTCCATGATGCCCTTCCATTCTACTGAACTGTGCTTCTGTACAATTTCTGTCTGAAGCAGGATATTGGGATTTTAAAAAATGCCCCTTTGTATGTATAAATTAGTGGGAAGACTGGTCTATTTCTGAAACTATTTCACTTAATCTTATAGACGGCATTCAGGAAACCCTTACCAATTTTATATGCCCAACTGAGAGTACTTCAGAATCCTTAATGTTTATGTTCCCAGTAGTTATGGTCTCTAGAGAGTCTATGCTGTTTTTAGTTTATGAACGTATGTTGGACAAATACATGGGGCTTCATGGTCCTGAGGATGTGCCAGAGTACTTTTTGTAGAACATCAGTCCCACGAGGGGTTCCATGAAATGAAGTTGCCATGGATAATATCATTTGTGGAAACTCCATCCCATGTCTTCCTCTTGGGGAGGCACCGAGTGTGTTAGCTCTTGGGAGTCCTGCAGGAAGGAAACTGTGTTTACTTAGTTTAACTCGGCATCTCCAAGCCCATGAATTTTAGAATTTCTTTCCAATTTATTTTCCCTTAACACCTTTAATGTCTTCATCTTCAAGATCTGGATTCTTATTATTTTGACAGTCGTTTTGAAAGTCATTTGACATCTGCATAACAACATTTTCATATTCTAGATAGATGTTTTGAATCCACATATGATCCTCATTATAAAGAAAAATATTTGCCTACATGTCTAGAGGTTTTTGGAGGAAGATCTTCATTATTTAATCATTCACCTTTTGGGTTTCTAAGAAGATTCATTTGACCATAAATTTAAACACAGCATGAGACACTCATTCTTTGGGGTTTGGTTCTCAAATACTTTAAAGAATCATCTAGGAAAGCTGAACTATGCCGTTAAGTACCAATAACTTCCTAGTTTTTAATGGCTTGATGTGGTCAGTATGCATGCCATCCCGGTTCTTATCAGCCGCTGGGAGTACTACTTCTAGAGCTAGGAGTATGAGATATTCTTAGATCTAGAGCTCCTTTTTCTATACTGGTTAGATCCTTTTCTTTCAAGGTCAAGTTAAGTCTCATTCTCTCGCCAATCATTTCCTGACCATAGGAAGCTAGCCCACAAGCCCCCACTCCAACCAGCCCTGTCAGTTTCTATGCAACTTTGCTGATGTGGCCACCTCTGCCCTCCTGGACCCCACCCACTTTTCAGTTTCTCAGTGAATCTATTCAATTTTTGGTTTTTGCCATTCACTTTAAGGATTACATCAGACATTTTAGCATTTTTATTCCTCCAATGACTTCTTGTTTTTCTTGCATTTTATTACATTTTAAACTGATGCTTGCCTTTGGGGATATGTACTCATGATTTTTTAATATTTACTAAGAGGTAAAGAATGAGCATATTCACCTTGTCAAAAAACTTTTTTTCCATGTACATTCGTTGATTTTTGTGTTGAAATACTTCTATCAGCATCAAACCATCTAGAATTCTGTTTCATGGCTTCAGGAAGCCTTATCAGCAAATTGCAATATGTAAGTTTCCTTAAAAATATTTTCTTTACTAAGTGAAACATCTATTAATTTTAAAATGTGAAATAATTATATAGGTATTCTTTCAGTGTTTTCTTTAAAAAGTAAATTTGGTTTACCAGCCCTGTCATCTGGGAATTACACAATTTGCTAATCTGCTTTGGGGACTACTAAAATAGAGGTTTATATATAGTCACTGATTCAGACTATGGTACTCCCCATAGGTCAAAGGCCAAAAATTTGATCTGATACTTCTTCCTATTTCACTACCAAGCTTAGAGCTGTGAAGAGAGTAGGTATTTATTAAGTATTTGTTGATTCACCTAATTTAACTGTGGGCTCTTGAAGTCGATGAGAGGAGTGTATAAATGTTAAATACATCTGTTTAATCCAACATTTTAAGAAAAGAAATTCTGGACAACAATATTTATAAATCTATGTGTATGTTATATGGAAATATGAGTGTGGTTATTTATAACTGAAATATTGTAGGAAGTGAATGCATGAAAAAAAAAATGTTCTCCAACTTTCCTACCATATTCCCTCAGTGATATCTTTTGTCTCTGAACTGTTTCAGAAGAGCTTTATAGGTAAACAATAGATTGGGATATTTGTTTTCTCAGGAAATAAAGAATGTTCTAATGGTTCAGTTTATAAGATAGGCCCATTTCTATCTCTGTCCTTAGAGAGCCCTTGTCCTCTTGCCTGCCCTCTCCTAGGAGGCATTGTTGACCTTTACCATTGTAGGCATTGAACCAGGCTGAAAGAGAAGCCTTATAGGATGGAGGCACCTTTTATCCAAATTGAAAATGTTTTTATAAACATACATTAGCTCTTCATGAACCATTGTTTCCTGAAGTCCCAATGGAAATGATCATATTCTGTTAGGGATTCCAATGATACATTCTTTAAACTAAGACTCGTGAATGTTAAAAGGCCAAAGTGAAGCCAGAAGTAAATTTTGACTCATTCTTTATATAATCACTTGAAAACGTCACTGAAAACTGGAGAATATTTTGGAACTTTCTTGTTCTGCTGTGGTGAAGAGAAAAGTAGAGGCATCCACAGTATCTTAATGATATGAAACTGGCTTTGGAAAGTAGTATGTAATAGAATTCACATTGTCCTTGGTGGAAAATAACCCTAAAACACCATAAAAATTCTTTCTTTCTTTATTTATTTTTCAGAGAGCATAATTTGGAGTGGGATTCGGCTATTTCTTTTCAGA
Organism: Piliocolobus tephrosceles; assembly: GCF_002776525.5. NCBI lineage: Eukaryota > Metazoa > Chordata > Mammalia > Primates > Cercopithecidae > Piliocolobus > Piliocolobus tephrosceles. The sequence continues at coordinate 79,045,695 of NC_045439.1, forward strand.
CCTTATTTAGGCCTCATTTCTTTCTACAGTGTTCTCCACATTGCCAAGCAGAACAAGCTATCACAAAACTAAACAAAAGGCGGTGCCTAGAAGGCATCCCATCCCTTGACAGAGCCAAGTGGGAGTGTACCCAGGACTTTCCTGTTCTCATGACTCCTGGGGTTGTTATTCTTTACTTTTTATGAATGAGACAAAATGATAGTGAAATTATTTTCAGAACTAAATCGTATCTCAAAGGAGTCTTCATTCCAACTTGTCAGTATCACATGACACTCATTTTAATGTTTTCATTTAAAATGTCTAATTAGGAGGAGTTGTGTTTTTCTAATTGCCTAGCCATTCCTAGAAAACTGATCATGAACTCACACTCTGAGGATAAATCCTGCTACCTGCTGGATTGGTGGCCTTGAGCAAGTTACTGCATGTCTCTCAGCCACAGTTTGCTAATCTACACAATGAGGGTGATGATAGTATTTGTCTAGGATGATTGTTGGGAAGACTAAGTGAGATAATCCACAAAGTACTTAGCACAGGATCTGGCACGTAATACGTGTATAAGAAATGTTAGCTATTTAAAATTCACATGAAAGTGAGAGTAATGATTGCCATTCTAACTGGTGTGAGATGGTATCTCATTGTGGTTTTGATTTGCATTTCTCTGATGGCCAGTGATGATGAGCATTTTTTCATGTGTCTGTTGGCTGTATGAATGTCTTCTTTTGAGAAATGTCTGTTCATATCCTTTCCCCACTTTTTGATGGGGTTGTTTGTTTTTTTCTTGTATATTTGTTTGAGTTCTTTGTAGATTCTGGAAATTAGCCCTTTGTCAGATGAGTAGATTGCAAAAATTTTCTCCCATTCTGTAATCATTAAAAAATCAGGAAACAACAGGTGTTGGAGAGGATGTGGAGAAATAGGAACACTTTTACACTGTTGGTGGGATTGTAAACTAGTTCAACCATTATGGAAAACAGTATGGCGATTCCTCAAGGATCTAGAACTAGATGTACCATATGACCCAGCCATCCCACTACTGGGTATATACCCAAAGGATTATAAATTATGCTACTACAAAGACACATGCACACGTATGTTTATTGCGGCACTATTCACAATAGCAAAGACTTGGAATCAACCCAAATGTCCATCAGTGACAGACTGGATTAAGAAAATGTGGCACATATACACCATGGAATACTATGCAGCCATAAAAAAGGATGAGTTTGCGTCCTTTGTAGGGACATGGATGCAGCTGGAAACCATCATTCTTAGCAAACTATCACAAGAAGAGAAAACCAAACACCGCATGTTCTCACTCATAGGTGGGAACTGAACAATGAGCTCACTTGGACTCGGGAAGGGGAACATCACACACTGGGGCCTATCATGGGGAGGGGGGAGGGGGGAGGGATTGGTTTGGGGAGTTATACCTGATATAAATGATGAATTGATGGGTGCTGATGAGTTGATGGGTGCAGCACACCAGCATGGCACATATATACATATGTAACAAACCTGCACATTATGCACATGTACCCTAGAACTTAAAGTATAATAAAAAAAAAAAAAGAAAATTAAATCCACTGATACATAAAAAAAAAAAAAGAAAGTGAGAGTAATCTTGGTTGACAAGTATCATTTCATTAACAGTATCATTAAATTTTCATATATCACTGAAATTACACCTAAACTTAGAGGCCTCATTGTGACCATTTTTTCCACTTAGAAATTTTGTTATTTTACTTGAAAAGTATATTTTTTGGATCCCCTATTCAGATGAAACCCAACATTCTTGAGCTGGATATAGAAAGATCAACATCAAGAAAGCAGCACATCAACCATGTATTTTCTTTACTACACATTCAACTGTTGCAGTGGTAACGACGGCTAAAACTACAGTATTGCAAATAGGAATAAAGAAAGGAGAGAATGAAGGGGTAAGGGAAAACCATTTCCATAAAATGTAATGATGACTGTGGCTGGGAAGCATTTGTTCTCCCAATGACTAACCAAAAGTTACTGAAAGATTCGCTTACTTTTACTGACATAGGCACAGGTATAGAAGGGAAAATGAACTTGTCTATTCAGAAAAAGCCAATAATGAAATATAAGAGGTACTTAGCTATTTTAGAAATGTGGCATTCTAAAATCAATGAGAGGTGCTAGACACTTATCCACTTATCCACAGATAGTAAAATAAACTGAACACCTCTGTAAAGTATATATTCAGTTTCCAGGTGGCTGTTAAGACCTTAAGTCTACAAATAATAGACTTGGACGGGAGGTTGGACGGGAGTGGGGCGTGCTTTTACTCATGGAACCACATGCCGTTCTTCTCTTGTTGCAAAGGACTAAAAGTGTTAGTCCCAGAGGACTAAAGTTAGTAAAACCAAAACATTTGGGTATTTTAAACACACAGATTTCAAGCTGCCCTCGTTAGTGTTCAGTTTTGTTAAATCTATCCATAAAAAGGTGTAATGTTAAGCTGAAAAAAACTTGTTCTAAGACGAAGAGAGGAGATGTGAGCTTACCTATCATGCATGGGTATTTCTCAGGCACTATGCTAATGACTGGAGATGTATAATAATGAATGAAACACATGCATCCCGCCTTCTGGAGTCACATTCTAGTGGGGAGATGGAAGCAATGGTTAGAAGGGTATGTGTAGGAAGCCTAGCAGCACATTGAGAGGTGTGCAGTGGTGCTGTGACTCCCACGCTGGGAGTAGGAGCTCTGTATGGTTTTCTATAGCATATTAGAAATCTGATGACTCGGGCTGACCATGAGATTCTTCCCAAAGGAGCATCTGGAATACTGACTTTGTTAAGATGAGAGAGCGCTTCTTATGGGTTTCCAATGTCCTTCAAAGTCAGAGGGATCTTGAGTCTTTTGCTGCTTATATTGCTTTTCCTCTAATCCTTGGGCTCCCGTAGGGACTCTGATCCCTAGCTTTCCCCCAGAAACGTTAATGAACTGGAACTCAAGTGTCCAAAAAAATGCAAGTACACCACAAAAATGGTTTGTTTAGGCGTCAAACATTTTGAGATAATGCATACTTTTGAATGGATGCCTGCAGTCTTGTCCCTGGGGAACGCCTTTGGATGTCATGCAATCCTGGCTTCAATAAATCATTTGCTATTTGGACAAGTTGTGGCCACCACGTCAGTCACTGGATACATTTGTAATGGTTTACGTGAACAATAACAACAGCCACCTAGCAACACACTGTTTGGTCATGTCATTTTTCTAATACCACGTGTGGTTTTGTGGGCTTTAGAAGAATAAATTCTTACTGCATCTAATAGGTCTTGAAAATTAAACAGCAAATATTGTTGGAGGCCTACTGTGCACAATAGGTGAAATCACACTGCATGGTGTAAGAATGAAACCTGGGTCTTTGCTAGTTTATTAGTAATTTTCTACTCCACACAGGAGAGACTATTTCTGTTCTGTTCAACATTTTACATCTAATGCCTGACACGCAGTAGCTCGGCAAATATTTGTTGACTGGAAAAATGAAAACATGAGTAGTTTTCAGGCATAGTTTATTTCTTGAATTTCCTGTAATTCAAAAAAGAAATGACTGATCTACCATCTGTACTTTTTAGCCGATAGTTTTTTCCCTCAACCTTTAAAACCGTGAACACAAGTGTCAGGTAGAGCCAAGTGTATTCTGTGAAGTGTTAATACCTCAGAGATGCCAAATTTCTATGATCCCTTCCATTTATGCAGCAGTTATGAACATATACCACCTTAGTAAGTCCTTGGGGCAACCCTTCATATTTTATACCAGAGAGTGAGATTGAAGGGGAACCTCTGTGACTCTTCTAAGGCAGGTGTCTAGGAATGAGACTTCTTGTCTTCTCAGTCAGCCCAGACTACAGGGCATCTATATTCTCCAACATGTATTCGCTTGCTTTTAGAGCTCACTGTGGTCGCTAGCATTACCTTTTGTTATTATTAACTATCTTTTAATTTCAACTCTATCTTTGTTCTTTCCTCTCATTTTGCACACCTTTTTGATTTTCGGTCAGACTGCTGACACTTTGCTATTTCTGTTCTCTGTGTTCTTAGTCACTATGTCAATTTTAAACATTTTATATTGGAGAGAACTAGGCAATATTTAGAATTAATTTTGTTGAGGAGAGCTTGTCTTAATTGTAAGTGGATATTATGTGGTGAAAACACGTAGCTTAGCTGAAATTGAGCTGTGAATAGAATCAGAAGACAATCTGGTCCCAGTGGAGCCTGAGAACACACAGGCACAGAGAATCTGGATGTGTGAATGAATGAACTGCTGCTGTGTCACACTGCCCAGGACATCCTTCTGTTGGAATTTCTGTGAAAGTAGACCAGGCATATTGCATCTTGGAGTGTGTATTCAAGGAAAAGTTGAGAACTGGTGTTCTTTTATGACTTCTTTGTTTTCTTGCTGCACATATCAGGAGATTTGCAGTTTCTATCACATAAAAACTACTGGAAATTTAGAATTATCTCCTCTGAGAGCATGAGCCCCATGAGAATAGGGAGTTTTGACTGTCTAATCACAGTGGCTAGGAAATGTCTGACACATAGCAGATGCTTAATACATATTTGTTGAATTAAAGAATGGATCTGGCATATATACAGCTGATCGCTTTTAGCAATAGGACATGGGTTGATGGTGTAGAAAATGATTTGTTGGTGCATTGCTGTGATGATGTTCTGAGCTCACCCTGCCTCAGTTACTCAATGACAGCAAGCTCAAGTCGTGTCAGAGTTGGTGTTTGGCTCTTGTCTGCCCCACTGTACAAGTGCGTGCAGTTCTAGTCTCTGTTTTGGTGGGTAGTTTCCTACCCCTCTGGCTCGCTATACTTGATTATGAAATTATAATTGGCTTTTGTTTATCTCTATAGGATGGAATAGTAACTGTAGCTAATCTGTGGCTGAAAATAGGGAGATAAGAATGAAAATAATTAAAATGGATCACTCTGGGTAGCCTGAAGTGACACGGATTAATGTGCTATCAGTTTTTTCCCCCTGAGAAACATCTGGTCACAAGGAAGTTTGGCTCTCAGAAGAAATTCAAATTTGGGTGTGTGGCTTTTGGCATAGTCTAGCATCACTGGAATGGTCTAAAGTAGATGTTGTTTCTTTTTTTCCCATGCCTTCCTGTGGGTGCTCAGAACGACCCAGTCTTTTGACTGTAGGGTTATCTGCCATTTGTAGACTGAGCATTATCTTGCCAAGTCATATGGCGAAGCCAGTCACCGAGTGCACTTGGAGCAGTAGATAATACTTGTCTGAAGCATCCCAGAAAGCCTAAAAAGCTAATGTCAGAGGGATATAATGTAGAGTTTCTAAGGAGAGGTGGAGAAAGAGACTGACTGATTGATTGCTTGATCTCCAAAGGGCAGGGGCTCTACCACATGTTTCATAGTGCTGGGAAACAACAAACTTTAAAAAGGTGTTTTTCAGTTGCCCCAAGAAATACAAATGTCATGCTTGTCCGACTGTCAGGGACGGATGGTCCTAGTGCATGCATGATGACTATATGTTCTTCTTTGATAGTGCCGTGGTGTGGGTAGGTATGAGGGTCTGTTGGCTTAGGAGCAACTGGAAAAACTGAACAAGGAAAGAAAAGAAAATGAAAATAAGAGGTTGGATTGAGAAGTACCAGGAAGGGTGGAAATTTCAAGCTTTATCTAACTTCAGTAACTGTAAGAGAGAAAGAAAGAGAATGAAACAGAAATGTCTGACTCTGTCCCTTCAATTTCAAAACGTGTTTTGTAGCTCTCCACTGACTCTTGTTCCTTCATTATTTATTTAATAGGTTCCTTTGTTAACTTCAGGAAGTTAATACTAGTAATAATTCTTTTAGTCATATTGGGTTGCTAAAAAGCTGTGGACCCTACCACGTACCACAGTTCAGATGAATTGAATCTAAGTGTGCATGGGTTTGATTAAATATGTAAGAGGGATTTGTTATTAAGAGCACTTCTTACGACATACACGCTTGGAAGAGCCTGATTTATAACTCAGGGGCTTTTTCACTTTGTGAAGGGATGGGACATAGAGTGTTCTTTTCCAGAGTGACGTGGACTGAGATAAGATTTATAGATTAGTGAAAGAAGTCCACGTCTCAGTCAAAAGATTTCCAGAAATGTTCTCCTCATTATTCTTCAGAGACCTGAGCTATTCCAGATGTCCATAGGTTTCAGAAAGGTAGCTTCTGGGGAGTTGAGACTTTCTAAAAAATGCAAATATCAACTTTCTTCCTTCCCTGCTTTTTTGAGATGGTAGTAGAGCTATATGTTCAACTGTAAGTAGATGAAATTGTAATATAAGAAGGAAAATAATGGCCGTTACTAAAATTCAGCAGTAGGTCAAACAGGAATTATATAACTGTTTTGCTTCATAGATAGAGTTGTTCCTAAATTCAGTTAATATGGAATTTTTAAGAATTTATTTTTTGGGGGGTCAGGAAATGATCTATTGCAAGCAGGCAAGGAAAAACTTCTTATTCTCTGCTCTAATTGCTACATCCAGAGATTTATCATGACATACAAACAAGATTCAGTACTCCTGGTGAAATCTCTGTGCCTCACATTGCCTTTGCCTTGCCTGCCCTCCTTTCAAAGCTGTGCTCACCACTTTGGTATACGATCACTGAAAGTGTCTGCAAGCTTTAACAAGTGGGAGACGCATTTCTACAGCTGACATTTTTTACTTCAAAATAAATCATAGGATGCGCTTTGGAGAGCACATGCCTAGGAGTGGAACATTAACAAAGAATACGTCAAACCACAGACACTTCTGGTGGATCCACTTCACAGTGTTGCCACACAGCCTGAAAAAATAACATTAGTACCAACAAAACTATCATCCATAGCATTCAGTCATTATCCTTGTGGACAGGCTTGGGAACAGCCATGTGGATGTAGCTACTTTGTGCTTCTTCCCATGGAGATTTGATTTTTCTTTCCTGTTTCTCCCTTTTAATGAATGAACTAAAAATGAATCTGAGCTACTTGGCAACCTTAGAAGATTTGATTTTAAAATATATTTTCTTCTCAAATACATGAACCAGTAGCATCACTTTCAATTCCCTACTCTCATTCTCTGTCCAAAAATACATATGCCAATCTTCAAAATTTTTTTGTAGATTGCATAGTGGTTGGTTGGTATAAAGATAAATATTACTTCAGTAACAAGCACATAGTAACAGCTTAATTTCTTTTTGAATTGTTAGCCTGCACAAATCAATCATGTGGTGCCAGCTGAAGACTGCTTTTACAACAAGACATATGTTACAAATATACTAATCTTAGCGGCATATGCCACCTGAGACCTCATAGGAAGGGGTTGCAAATAGGATGATCATGCCGTATTAACTGGCTCACTTCCTAACTTACATTAATTCATGCATTATGGAGCGTCACCAACTCATGAAACATAAAAGTAGAAATGGGCACTGCTGAGTAATCACAAGCCGTTGACTAAAGAAACTTCAGAGAAGGAGGGGCAATGAGCATTCTTTGAACCACTTAATTCAAGAAATAACAGGCTCTGTTTATTTAAGAAGCCAGTCTGTCTGTTTCCTGATCGCATTCTTATTGTGAAAATGCCAGAGCGTATTACAATGGATCAAATGAGAGGAAAAAAGGGCGATTTAAGTAGGCCAGGAAAGAGTGGTGGTAGATGTTTGAATGCCCCCCCTTGGAATTAATCAGTGGTTTATAAACCTGAAATACTTTTTAATTTTGAGAACTGAGTTTCTGACTCAAATTATACAAGAGAAAATGTTATTTGGCTTGAGAAAGGAAAAACTTTGGTTCATGTAAATATGTACCCTGATGCCTTTATCATGGGGGAATTGTAATTAGGGATTCAGAATCTGGAGAACACGATTGTGACCTAGTTATTTCTGTACACCAACTGCTCACAGGAGGTACTGGCTAGACCTGAAAATAATGAATTAAGAGATTCCAGCTGGGATGTGATGAAAGCATTTTTGGGAATCTCTGTATCTTGGCTGGACCACATGGGTTATAACTTGGAGAGACCTAAACGAGTACTAGTATATGACAGATTTATAGTCCAATTGATGTTGGGCATCAGAAAAAAAGGCTGAGGTTAAAAAAGTGACTTGAGAATTATGAGTTCTAAAAGAATTGCTATTGGAAGGGATGCTAACGCAGGAAAGCATGAATTCCTTATATGAGGGCAATAAAAATAATAAAATTTGGTGCTGAGGCATTGAATGGGAAACACAGTAGCTTGTTTTTCACAGAGCCCCCTCCCCCAGGACCCCTTACCTGCCTTCTCTGCTGTACAGTTCTCCACAACACGTGCTCCATCTAACATAGAGTATATTTCCTCTCTGACCTAGTTCTTCCTCTACGTTAGTAAACTCCATGAGGGCACACATTTTGTTTGCCACTGCTCCCACCAAGCCCTGCACTTTGTCATATCCTTAGCTACTAGAGTAGTGTGTGACACTTAGCAGGCTCTTGATAAAAATTGTTGAATGAATGAATGAACAAGTGCATCAGTGGTGTCATTTCAAACCAGAAATTCATTTTAGTCCCTCTCTTCCCTGCATCTCTCTCTCCCTCCCTCCCATCTTCCCTTCATTCGTCCAGCAAGCACTGGATGTGCCAAGGCACAAAGACCGATAAAACAAGGTTCCTGCCCTCCAGCTTATGGTCTGTTGGGATCCACCCATGGGTAAATGAAGGAGCCCAGTACAGAGTGATAATGTTTTATTAGACATATGCACAAGGGGAGATCAGAGTATAGAGAGGTGAAAAAACGTTTAATCAGGCTGCGAGGTCAAGGACAATGTTTTTCTAGAGAATTAAGGATTGGAAAATGAAGGATTTGTAGAATCTAAAATAATATGTAAGAGTTGATGAAAAATGAAATGACTTGGAAGAAAGGGTAAGACCTGGAAGAAGAAGACAGCCTTGTTAGGGAAACTGCAGGTAGTTCACTGTGAAGGGAGGGAGATGATGGGAGCAGATAGAGTTTGGAGGAAAGTTAAATGGAGAGTCATTTCAAAATCATTGGCTTTCCAAGGTGTTCTGTTGTGTTCATTGAGAGTCAACAATACTGAGACTTCATAATACTTCAGACAAGTAGGTGAGACTACTCCATGTGAGTTTGCGTCCTCTTGCTCTTCTGTTTCCCAGTTTCCTATGTGCCCCTTCCCAGCTTGATATCTCAGGCTAAGAAGTAAGTGGACTTTTGTTTCTGTTCTTTTACTTAGGATAATGCTTTCCAGTTCTAACCATGATGCTGCAAAAGACGTGATTTTATTCTTTTTTATGTCAGATGGTGTGTGTGTGTGTGTATCTTACGTTTTTTTTAATCCAGCCCTCCACTGATGAATCCTTAGGTTGATTCTGTATCTTTGCTATTGTGAATAGTGCTGTGATAAAAATACGAGTACAGGTGTCTTTTTAATATAATGATTTCTCTTCCTTTGGGTAGATATTGTTGGATTGAATGGTAGTTTTATTTTTGCTTCTTTGAAAAATCTCCATACTGGTTTCCACAGAGGTTGGACAGAGCCAAATAGTACATGTTTTCACTTATAAATGTGAGCTAAACAGTGGGTACACTTGGACAGAGAGAGTGGAATAATGGACATTGGAGACTACAAAAGGTAAGAAGGTAGGAGGAGGGTGAAAGTTGAAAAATTACCTATTGGATACAATGCTCACAATTCAGATAATGGATACACTAAAAGACCAGAGTTTGCCACTATGCAATATATACATGTTAAGAAACCTGTGCTTGTACCCCCTAAATACATACATATATACATACGTAAATACATAAAGAATTAAGAGGAGCGCTAAAGCTGGTTTACCATTTCCCTGCCAGAATATTATTTGGAGTGTGGAGGCTTTAACATTTAATAAGCAGTTGCAAGACTCTAAAGCCCATGCTGGAGCAATTGCTCTTTCAGCCTCATTTTGTTATCTGTGATTGTGGGCAGGGGCTATCTCTGAAAGAATACTCCTGTCTTTCATGTTATTTACTTGAGTGTATACCTCGTGTCACACATGAACTATTTCCTATCTCTAATCTGCAAATGTTCCCTTCTGGAACCGGTTTTTATGTCTCACCTATAGGAATGCCTAACTGTTAAGTAAAGTGGTGTTTCTGTGTTATTTTCATCTAACATAACGTCAGAATTTTAGTATTAATATCTTTATATGTGATGGAGTCATCAATATTGGTTCTTTTAAATTGACACTCAAAATTAAATGAACAAAACAACAGTGATTTTCATAAAATTGGATGCTATTTTGTGTCATACTTGAGTTTCCAAATGGAAGCCTCCTGATTGTCCTGATCTGATGTCACACGGAAGCCACTGCATACTGTTGATCTTTTCTATGTTCCTAATCATTTTATTAACATTTCTTGGAATCTTTTCTAGCTTATTGCATTTATATTGGCTGGTTTTATAGTGAGAAGAAGAATGAGAGCTGTTTAGGATATAGGTATATCTGTACGTGGTGCCTGTACAAAGTAGGTGCTTAGTATTTTTTTTTTTTTTTTTGGAATGAGCAAGTAAGAGTTATATTTTTAAAACATGCATCCGATCATTAAACACTTCCCACTGCCTTTACGAAAAAGTCCAGACTCCTTTGCCAGAGCCACCAGGCCATTTACAACCTGGAACTAGCAGACGTTCTCAGCCTTATCTCTTACTGTCGCAAACAACAATCCACAATCTACAGTATATGTTTGTAGTGCCATGCTTTATCCATGCTGCTCCTTCCATCTGACACATTCTTACTGATTTATCAGATGAGAAAACTTCCATTAGCCATACACAGAAGAATCATTTCTCTATTTCCAAAACATTGTTTGTACTTCCAGGATAATCACACTGGTTCATTTCACTGTCTGTACTTATCTCCCCATCTAGGTTGTACACTCAAGACAGAGGCTATCTTACTTACATTTGTATCTTTAGGATCTAATATTGTACCACGGACCATTGCAAAGACTCAGGAGTGTGCTCTGAATTAATTAACAGGGTAATTAGGTCAGTGCCACAGCCTGAGTATCACACAGCCTCGTGGCCTCTGCTCCACACCATGAGGTCAGGACCGTGCAGTCGGAACAAGGCTAAAGAGGCCTAACCCTCAGCCAGGGCTCTGCAAGGCTGCACCAAGGCGGGATTTAATCTGGGACGCCTCATTCGGCCACAGTCAGTTGAGCAGTGACTGTCACTAGCTTCTAAAAATCCATGGGGTCCTGGCCTGTCTGACCGGCCTGCCCTCGTCAGAGAAGAGTTCTTTGATGGTGCTGTCCAGGGTCTCTTGATAGCAGAGATTTTCCTGGGAGAGCAGGCTCAGTCAAAGCCTCAGTCTAGTTCTAGTGGTTCCTTTAATTGTTTGCCAAGAATCTGGTTAAAGGGAACATGACAGACTTCAAGGGACTGATGAGAATCCAAGATCTCCTTGCTGGGCCACAAATCATTAATTGAGAGCTATGCCTTAGGAGGGTAATACATGTGTTTTTTCTTATGACCATGATTTTACATTTGCTGAAGCTTATTTAATCTTTAACTCTCCATTCACTTAGCCTAGTTAAGACCTGTTTTGGAATAATCATAATTATTATTGTTATTTTAAAATGTAGCCATTGTCCTTTTTGATTTTTATAACATTATAAGCCCTATTGTTTAATTTATAATGTGTTATATTCTGTTATGATATGAGATCATAGCGATGGTTAGTACAACAATGTGATAGCTATCACTTAATGCACCATTTTAAGATTAATGTGCATCATAATATGAGTTATAGATATGAAGTTCCAATGTATAATTTGGGTTGTGTTGTGCATTCTGAGCCATAATCATCACATAACTCAGCATATCTATATATAAATGTATGCAAAAATACAAACTTGCAAAAACAATTTGAGACAATCCCAAAAGAGAGATCTCAAAGAAAGATTTCTTTCTTAGTTGAAGCGCTTTCTTAGCCTCCTGTTTTCGGATAATGCTCACGCTCCTTAGACGACCAGACAAAGCCTCCCATGAGCTGGTCTTTCCCACCCCACTGGCTCATCCCCAACAGGTGCCCTTCATTTGTCTGAAGAACCATGCCCACATCCTCCCTTTGTCCCCCCTTTTCACACCTAACAGATGTTCACAACTAGTCTACTCGTCTCTGTTCAGAGCCCTTGGCCTCTTGTTTTTGTAAAAAATTTAAATGCAAAAAAGTGCAGTGACTAATATGACAACCATATTTATTTATTTATTTATTTAGATTTAAAAAATATCCTCTTTATTTTTTTATTTTTATTTTTTTTTATTTTATTATTATTTTTTTATTAACCATGGAATACTATGCAGCCATAAAAAAGGATG
>NC_045439.1:79058476-79098053 GCF_002776525.5 Piliocolobus tephrosceles
ATATATATATATATATATACTATATAACCCTGTGTTTTCATTTTTTAAGCATTTGGGCTCTACTCTTAACTTTATTTTTTTCTGTTATATCATTATGTATAAAATGTTTGAACACACAGTATTTTTTATATTTAGAATGGAGTGAAATTGTTGGGGCATGGTTACAGGCACTTTAAAGCCCTTAGTACATATTATGAATGTGGTCACGTGTGCACCCTCATGCCTAAGTTTTGGTTTCACCTCATTCTTGCCAACACAGGGATTTTTTTAAATAATAAAAAAGAAAAATCCTTGCTTATTCCCAACAATAGACACTAACTCTTTATAGAAATAGGTTCTTAAATCTTTTTTGAAAATCTTTTTTACTTTAAATATTTTTCCAGGTATTTAAATTTTTATTAGTGTACATATATTTTTATTTTCATTTTGCATGTGGAACTTTTCCTCGTGATTTGTCTATGGCTTTTAAGATTAGAGAGTCTTTGTGCTTCCAAAGATTCAATAAGTATTTTTATTCGTGTTCTTCCAGTTTTTTGTGGTTCAATTTTAAAATATATTTGATGCTTTAATTTAATTTGGATTTGTTGTAGGCCTAAGACAGATCTACCAGGGTACCATTGTTTTGCCATACTTAGTTTAACCAGACAGATAAATGCTGTCAGTCGTGGATGGATGATGAATTCCAGGATTCATTTCACATTTTGTACCTGACTCTTTGTAGGAGTGTTATTTAAATCAGACTGATGGGTGTTGCTAAAATGTTGGACCAGGCTTAGACTTCTCATACCCATGCTGACCTGTGGCTCAGTGGGATTCTGGCATTTGTCCCTGAAGGTGCATTGTCCTTGGTTTCTGAATAGCCTCCAGCTAGTTTATACTAAATCTTTGGCTTTTCTTTGGAGCTTGTGAACTCTGCTTTCCAGCAAACAGTGTACCCTCACTATTAGTCAACAGACCATTTTCCTTAAGCCCTGGAAGGCCTATAACACAAGCTCCTTCATCCACAGGCAGAATCCCTTCCAATCACCTTTCCTCTTAGATCTGCTCACCCATCCCCTACAGCCTGGCCAGCAGATGCCAGTTTGCCTGGCCTGGTCAGCACATTCACACCAGCTCTCTCTCTCTTTAGCTGGCTGAATGGCTTTCTTTTTTAGCTCCGTTGCTGCAGAATAAATAAGAGCAATAACATTGCTCTTTTGTTTCAAATAAATGAGTATGGGGCGAGTGATTCAATCAATAACTGAGCAAAAATTGACCTTTCCAGTTTAAATGTACTGAGCACCCTATCACCTAGAGTGTTCAACAGATTCAGGAGAACATTTTAAGAAATGTTAGATAGGGGAGTCATGAATTTCATGAGGATGACTGTCTCAATAATCTTCGCACCCTAAGGTTCTGAAGTTACATGAGTATCTCATTTCCCACCTTCTTTTTTTTTCTCAAAGTTTTCCCAGCATTCACAGTAGCAGAGGCACAAAACAAATTGTTGCATGCATATTTATGTATGTGTATACATCCTTTTATTGATCTTTTCATGAAAAGGTAAGGAATGTGATATAGATTTATGTAAAGAACTGTATTTGCTAGAGCGTGATGTTAATGAGGTCATAACCGCAGGTTTGATCCTTAGAGAGGCCAACTGTGTTAAGTCCTAGGATTAGTTTGGAAAAAACGGCCTCTATGAAACAGGAAAAATATGATTGGAAAACAGGTTAAGTATCTGCCCCAGGTGGTTAGATATATAAAGCTTGCTTATCCAGTGAGTGCAACAAACCAAAAGCAAAACAAGGAGGAAGAGTATTAAGTCCGTACAGCTGAGATAGAAGTAGGCTATCTAACTATAGACTTCTGTAGGTTGTATTAGTTGACAACATGTGCATCCTTTTAGGTAAATATAAGAATTGTTTAGTCAACTGATTTTTTTTTCCAAAAAAGCATCATGGAGGTGTAATTTACACACCATAAAATTCACCCATGTTAAGTGTATAAGTCAATTCAATTCAAATTTTAGTAAATTTAGAGTTATGCAACAGTTACCACAATCTAGTTTCAGAACATTTCTGTCACCCCCCAAAAGATTTCTTACACCTATTGGCAGAAAATCCTTGCTCTCTACATGAGCCCTGGGCAACCACTAATATACTTTCTGTCTCTATAGATACGTCTTTTCTGGACCTTTCAAATAAATGGAATCTCATAATACATATTATTTTATATTTGGCTTTTTTGACTTGGCATAATGTTGTAGCATGTAGTTTATTCCTTTTTATTGCTTAGTAACATTCCATTGTAAGCATATATCATATTTTGTTCATACATTCACCAGCTGATTTACATTTTGATTGTTTCCAGTATGGGGCTATTATGAATAATATGGTTATGAACATTCACATACAAGTCTTTGGCCATATGTATTTCTTTCTCTTGGGTGGATATTTAGGTGTGGAATTGCTGGATTATATATCAAGTTTATATTTAACTTTTTAAGAAACTGCCTAATTATTTTCCAAGGCAGCTGTAACATTTTACATTCCCATAAACAATGAGTGAGGGGTCTAGTTTCTCCATATTCTCCCAACTACATTACTTTTCATTATAACCATTCTAGTGGACGTGAAATTATGTCCTATGGTTTTCATTTTTATTTTCCTAATGATTAATGATGTTGAGCATCTTTTCATGTGCCTATTCATGTATCTTCTTTGGTAACATGTTTACTCAAATCTCTTGCCAGCTTTTAAAATTGGGTTATCTTCTTACTGAGTTGTAAGAGTTCCTTGTAGTTTTTTAATGCAACTCCTTTATCAGATATTGGAAATATATTCTTCCAGCCTGTGACTAGTCTTTTTAATTTTCTTACTGGTGCCTTTTGAAGTATAAACATTTTTAATTTTGATGATGTCTTAATTATCAGTCTTTTTCTTTTATGAATTGTGCTTTTGGTATTTTATCTAAGAACTCTTTGCCTACCCAAGATCTTAAAATTCTTCTCATGTTTTCTTCTAGAAGTTGCATAGTTTTAGCTCTTATATTTAAGTCTATGATCCATTTTGAATTAATTTTTGTATATGGTGTGAGGTGAGGGTCAATTGTTTTGCATGTATATATCAATATCCAATGTTACTAGTACTATTTGTTGAAAAGACCATCTTTTCTCATTGAATTTCCTTGACACTTTTGCTGAAAGTCAGTTAGCCATAACTAGAAGGGTTTATTTCTGGCCTTTCTATTCTGTTTCATTGATCTAATCTCTATTCTTAGTCTAGTACCATAGTCTTTTGATTACTGTTGCTTTGTAGTAAGTTTTGAAGTCCTCCAACTTTATTCTTCTTCTTCTAAATTGTTTTGGCTATTCTGGGTCCTTTGCATTTCTATATAAATTTTAGCTTCAACCTGTCAATTTCCACAAAACATTCCATTGGGATTTTGATAAAGATTGCCTTTAATCTACAGGTCAATTTGTGAAGAAATGTTAACAATATTGATTTTTCCATTCTGTGAACATGGAAGGCCTCTCCACTTATTTAAAGATTTTTCAACTTATCTTGGCAATGTTTTGTAGTTTTCAGTGTGCAAATCATGCACTTTCGTCATTAAATTTATTACTATACATTTTATTCCTTTTGATGTAATTGTGAATTAAATTGCTTTGTAGTTTAATTTTCTGATTGTTCATTGTTAGTATATAGAAATATGACTGCTGTTTGTATACTGATCTTGTATTCTGTGACTTTTCTGGACTTGTTTTCTTCTTCTTCTTCTTCTTTTTTTTTTTTTTTTGGTAGATTCCTTAGGATTTTCTATACACAGGATTATATTGTCTTGGAATAAAGATAGTTTAACTTCTTTCTTTTTTTCCAATCTATATACATTTAATTTCTTTTCTTTGCATCATTGCACTGGTTAGAACCCCAAGAACAATGTTCAGTAGAAGTAACAAGAACTGATATCCCTATCTTGCTCCTGATATTAGAAAGAAAGCATTTGTTATTTCGCCATTATGTATCATGTTAGCTGTAGGTTTTTCGTAGGTACCCTTCAACAGGTTGAGGTAGTTTCTTTCTATTTATATTTTGTTGAGAGTTTTATTGTGAATGGACACTGGATTTCATCAAATGCTTGGTCTACATCTATTGAGATGATCATGTGGTTTTTGTCTGTTATTCTATTAATATGGTGTATTGCACTAATTGATTTTCAGATGTTAAACTGACCTTACATTCCTAGGACAAATTCCGCTTGGTCATGGTGAATACTTCTTTTTATATATTGTTGGATTCAGTGTGATAGTTCTGTGTTGAGGGTTTTTCTGTCTCTGTTCATAGGGAATATTTGTCTGTAGTTTCCTTTTCATGTCTTCGTCTGGCTTTGGTATCAGGGTAATCCTGGCTCATAGAAAAGTTGAGAAGTGAGCCAACTGATTTTTTTTAAACTGATCTCAGGGGGAAGGAAGGATGGTACACAACAGTGTTTCTCTATGATGAAATTTCATTTAAAAATCATTTCCTATCTTGTGAATTGATACTTTAAAAAATCTAATAAAATGAATTACTAGAAAAATCATACAAAAATGTACTAATACAAGCCCCACTGATGAATTATATTCAGCCTATTTTAAATTACTCCATGAAATGGATACAAACGTTCCTAAAGGTTTACTCTTAATTTCTGTATTTATCTCATCACAGAGTGGACACAAACAGTTCTCACAAATCTGTGAACCAGCTTTTAGTAGCACTGGTGTAAACCCATGCTTCTCAAACTTTAATGTTCATAGAAATCACCTGGGGATCCTGTTCAAGAGGAGATTCCGATTTGGCAGGTCTGGAGCAGGGCCTGAGTCTCTGCATTTCCATCAAACTCCCAGGTGATGGTGATGCTGCCGCTGCTGGGCCACAGGTCACACTTTGAGTGCCAAGGCTATGAAAAACAATGCAGACAGCAATGTAAATGTGATTTTTAAATAACCCTGTCGTAAATTGCTTTGGGACGTATTTTGGATTTTCCAAGATTGTTGGATTGTTACTCAGCTGTCAGGATTCTCTAGATATCAGTTGTTTTTCTTGGCCTGTGACCTTTCTGAGTCTCCAGCTGTTCCTCTATAAATCCAGGGGGTTGAACTAGAAGATCTCTGAAGTCCTTTCCAGATCTCACGGTCTATGATCTTAAGCATCCATTGCAAAGGAGAATTATGGTTGCATTTCAATTTCTTTTTGTATAAACCTAATAAAACATGAACCCAAAGTTTTATGCTACAACGATTCTTAACATAATGTTAAAAAGTAACAGTAAACATGCTTTACTAAATTTTGGATGATCCAGAAAGATTAGTGTCAACATTCAAAGGTTTTTCCATGTTGAAGTCTTGAAGAGAAAGGGTGGGGGTCTTGTTTAACCTTATAGTTGGAAATCCAATTAAAAAAATAATTGACTTGCTTAAACTGTGGAGACACAAGTAAAATAGGTGTTTATATTATGAAATTCAAGTTGACACAAAATAGCTGAAAGGCTTCAATTTCGGCCAAGTTGAAATGATCTCATTTTCCTTTATGTTTCATTTTATTTACTGAGATACTTGAAACTTTTTCCCCTGTTGCTTAAAAGCAAATGAAAAGGGTGGTAAATCAGTGGTAGAAATGTGTTGTTGAAACCTCCAGGGTCTGTATCCTCAGCCTTCAGCACATATTAGTGTGATTCTGCTATTCTTACTACAGATGATTACAGCAAACTCTGCAATGAAGGGTGGAGGCATTTGGTCAGGCTCCAAAGAAAGTGACTAATAATTGACCTAATGTACAGAGTACATGAATAACATATTCTTAGGGTAAGAAAAAAATTCTGGTTTACAGGGTGTGTAAGAGTTCATATTTCTTTTTCAATTCTTCCAAAAGATTTAAAATACTCGGCTGCTCTATTAAATTTTTAATTCTTCAGGCTCAAATGCACATCATGCATTAGATGCCACTATAATTCAATTGAAGAACAGACTCTTGCCCCAGGAATTTATTAAAATAGTTTAGAATTTTGAAGAGCAATGGTATCAGTTTTGTTTCATTTAAGTTTTAGTGCCCTTATTCTTCAAAACAGCTTTTTCGTTTTATACACTGTTGAGTAATGGTTTCCCTGGGTACAGACATTTGAAGTCTACGAAATATATAGGAGTTTTTATTTGCTGAGATTAGTGGAAAGTTAGCATTTTCTTTTTCTTTTCTTTTTTTTTTTTTATCACATTGAACATCATTTAAATAATATACTCACTGTATTTCTGTTATTTTTGGCTTGATATTTTACGTGGTGGGTTTCCTTTTATTCATTTAGTAATAATGGGGTCATCTTGGCGGGCCTTTTTATTTTTAATTAACTAACACAACGATTGTGTTATGTGTTAAGACACATTCATTAATGTTAGGAAAAACACAGATGAAAATGTTTACAGTGTTTCATTCTGGGTGGTGGGATTATAGTTGAATTTCATTTTCTGATTTCTAATTATTTGTGTCTTGAATGTTCTACAAAGGCCACATACTTTTTTTTGAATTAGAAGAGACCACAAGTATAAAATTAATAAAAGCTTAGAATTTCTAGCTTTATTCTTCTCTAGATAAAGGGAACTTTTCATCTATCTATTTAATATATATGATGCACTTACTATACACCAGGCACTTTCCTGGGTCTGGGGAGGAAGAGGGGAGGTGAGAGACAGCTGTTTCCCTTAAGCTCAGTTCTAGATCATTATTTGACCAAGGTATGGTGGGTGGGGAGCAATAAATGATATCCTCCAATGAATTATTACAATCTGTAAAGTAGTAATCATTTTATGCTTCTCACCTGGAGTTTTAAAGAGGATGAATTGAGATTCTGTATGTAAGGCACTTGGTCTAATACTTGGTATGTAGGAAAGTTGTCATGATTACTGTGCTTTGCACATTCATGGTGATGAACTCATTACCTCTAGAGTTAGGCTGGTCTGTTTAGATAGCCTGGGGAAAAGGTGAGACCAGATACCCAGGTGACATTAATCTCTGAGATACCCCCCCCCCCATTTCTGCAGTTATTCTTCCACGTGGCATCCTTTTAAATACCAAACACTAGAAGTTTGGCCTATTAACTTAATTCCTTCCAAGCCAAGTTTGTGTTGGGACCTTTCTCTGAGAATGCGATTCTACTTTTATCATGAAGGATAATGAGAAACTAGGGTTTATTGTGTAGTTATACAACTATAAATATTTATTTCATCAATATGTGAGGACCACCTGGGGTTTTTACTTTTTAATTAATTAAGTAAATTTTATATTATTAATAGAAAATAAGCATTTGAGAAGGCAAAGATATAACTAGACAAAAAAAGTCCTGAATCACTGAAAGCAGTTTAGACGGAGACATTGAGTCCAGAAACTTCAACTTCATTCTCCCCAAAGTGTCTTTTCTGTGACCCCACAACAAAGCACACATAAAACCTCACTGGCTTTGTATCACAGAAATGCTTCCCTGTCCCAGCAGATGATTCTAATAAGTTTGTTTTATTGATCTGTTTGCAAGGGGTGCTGTCCAACAAATAATCCTATACAATAAAAAGCCTTCTCGAGTGACTGTTGAATAGTCAGGGTGGTGTTGGTGTCTGTGTGATGATGAGGATGATGGGTGAGCAAAGTTCAGCTAATCACAGGGTTATTGTTCTATGGTGAGGCAGCCACAGCATCACTCTTGAGCTTTCTGCATGCCTGCCTCCCATACCAAACATTACAGCCTTCCCCTAAAACTTTCAGACCACCCACTGGAACAATATAGTATATAAAAGGATCCAGATGCTTGGAAAGAGAAAGGGTGAAGTGCAGAGCATGCGTGATACCTTCTCATTGGCCCTTCTAGATTTTGAGCACTGTTTTTACATAGCTGGCTCACTAAAGAGATAAAACTTCATCTCCAAGTCTCATTTCCAGAGCATTTTTAAAAAAATATATCAGGATTAAAATGTATCACAAAAAATCTGCATTTTTAAGATTGTTCTGGATTCAGGGGTGTCTATGCCTCTACGGCTCTGCACCTTTCTTCAGTATTCCCCCAGAAAACAGGGGGAAACAAATCGCTGTAGGATGTGCACACATCTGGAGCTCTAAAGCTAGACAGGATGTGGGGAACCGAGAGTAGAGAGTGTCACATAACAGAGTGATATCCACAAGGAAAGAGTACCAAATACATGGGGAGTGCCCATTTGCAGAATGGCACAGGAGAGCTGGCTAAATACAGATAACTTACTCTTGAAGGCTTAATTGCTTGGAAATTTTAAAAATATTTTATACATGTATATATTTGGCACTTAGGCTACTTGGTAGCTTTGCAGTGGTTCACCTGGTGAAATATGGCTTTTCAGTCTGTTTGTTCAAAACAGATTTAATAGACAGGGCTTTTTTCCCTCCTCCCTGCCTGCTTCCTGCAGGACAGCTGATTTACAAGAGGCAATCTTCTTCAGATGAGACTCATTAATTAATTTATCTACCTAACCCCTTCATTTTCTCTCACCTTCCTCTCCAGTCTTGCTTCCTTAGTTTCTCTTTATCACATTACCATTAAAAAATATTTATCTAAAACTCTCTTTCTCTCTGTCAAGTTAGCTTCAGAAAAGAAGAGCTGGCCGCCTGTTTTCTCCCATATCTTGAGTGCCTAGAATAGTGTCTGGCAGACAGTAGGTACTTAATGAATATTGATGATAAAGCTTAGTTCATGAAGAAGTTCTAGACAGGACTATGAGGAAAACGTCTTGGTTCATTTGATTGTTCATCTGTTCATTCATTCATTCGTCTCTCATGTATTTATTGAAGACATAGTCTGTGCTAAGGACTGTAGTGCTAGGTACTGGGCATATAATCCTGCTCTAAAGGACTTTACAAATAGATAAAAATATCCTCTTTTGGTACAGTCTCTTCATTTAGATAAAAGACTAATGAAAATTAGATTTAACATGTTTCATTAAAAATTTTAGAGTCCTCCAAACTATTGATTAAAACAATACATAAATGTTTCTGTTCCAGTTTAGATTACATCAGAAAGCTTGTGTGGGGTGTTCTCCTTGCCTGATTTAGACTGGAAGACCCCAGCTGCAGGGAAGATGCCTTCCTCAAACCATGGGCAGGCAGAGGTTTCCTGCCAGCGAGCAAGTTGGCATGCCAGTGTTTGAGTGGCAGTCCATCAGTTGGCATCACCACCTAGTGCAATCTCTAAAAATAGCAATCTTTACCCTTGAAAGTGAAAATACTTTGGTTTTAAAAATATGTTTCTGTTTTTAATGAATCCAAGATTTGGGTTAGTTTAAAGGCACTCACATTTCCCTTTGCTGATGGCGACACCCAAAACGTTCATGCCCATGCACAAAGGGCTGTTCCATTTGGAGTTCTCTCACATTGACTCAATTCTCCATTTGCAATACACAACGTGACCACCATTGGGCAACAAAATAAATTTCTTAAAGCAAAGAAAAACTGTAGGTTACTGTGTTACATGTTCTTTCAGAATATGTAAAGTTTCCCTGGAGTAGATATATCACAGTAATCCATGGCCTCTTTGTGGCCTACTATCTACCAAAATTATTGAAGATGTCCCAGCATCACAGCATGGACCTGTGGAGAGGAACTTTATGGCATTCTGGCCCAATCTCTGCTTTTTGTAGAGGGTTCTATGGAGTTTCGGTGAACTGAGCTTACTAACCAGGGGTCACAGAGCTAATTGATGGGAGCCCGGGCTTGACTCCATTCTTCTAACATCCAGTCCAATGTTGCCCAAAATGTGATCCACTGACAGCTTGCATCATGATTGGCAGGATTACTCAGCAAAAATGATTCATGGTCCCCAGCAGAATCAAAATGATTGAGGGTTCAGTCCAGGGATTTGCGTTTTAATAAGTTCCTCAGTGGTTCTTATGAACACTAAAATTTGGGCTTCTACCAAGCAGCCTTAAGACCCCATTTTCAGGGAAAGCCATGTGCTAAATAGTTCTTCCAGAATGCTTGCCCAAGACAACGACTTGCCTTCATATTTGCTCTGCTGTGTATATTGACAGTATAAACCATTTCAAGATGAACTTCAAGGATGAGTAAATTTAACATACTCTAAATTAGGAACTGAAATCTTTATTTTGGAGATCTTTTTTCCATAGCGTGAGAGTAGAAAAATTTTCCTTTGAAGGTTGTTGATTCAGTGGATCAATCAAAAATTGTTGATAAAGTCTCAAAAAGATAAATATGATTCTTTAAATTTTTGAATTGAGTGTAATGGAGCTTAAGTTGATATTTAATATGTTCAATTTACTTGTGTTTTCATAAAAACCTTGCTGGATGAATATTCCGGGTGCTAATAAAGTTGTTACCTATTTGGCCACAGGAACTGGGCAGAGGGAAGTTATGGGAAGACTTTTCAGTGAATATTTTCTTTGCTTCTTGATTTTTGAACCCTTTGAATATATTTCCTATTCACACATTTTAAAATAATATAAATGTGTAAAGCATTAACATTCATTGTAGGGCCTTAGTAAGTGATTGCTCTGACTCTGCCCAGGCTACACAAACACATACTCTAGAATCTAGGTGTCCCTGTAGCCGAAGGTAATGAACATTTCCAAAGGGCAGAGCCAGGAAGGGAAAGACTGCACATTCAGCTAGTTTTAAGGAAACCACTAATTGGCTTGAAAAGATAAGTCATTGTGTTTTAGCACTTATACCCATGATTTTAAAGCCCCTCCCTGATAGACCACTCATCACTGGGGTTTTGGATGACCTTGGGCAAATCACTTAACCCTCTTGAGACTTTGTTTTCTAGTCTGTAATAATACTGATGAAAACTCCCTGCATTTCAGTTGGCTGACGATTTCTGAATACATTATTTAGTTTTCACAGCAGCTCTGGTGGTTGGGTGGTATGGCATGATCCCTATTGTTCAGATGAGGAAATTATGCCCCAGAGAGGTTATATGGTTTAGAGAGGGTCACACAGGGGTGGGACCTCTAACTTCCAGTACTGGGCTCTTTCCACTGTGGCATGCGGGGGACATGGATTAGGCAATTTCCAGGGCCTCTTCTGGCATCCAAGTCCTTGAGTATATGAGCTATTTGGGGTTCTGTCAACTTTTGTTGAAGTCTGTTGGAAAAATCCAAAGGAAATTGAAGCCATGGGTTTGCAATTTTGGAAGCTCGTGTTGTAATTAGAGTATCGAAACGTGCTCATATGAAGACATCCAAGGAATACTTACAAAGCCAATACATACCAATTTATGCAAATTACAAATATACCAGAGCTCGTATCACATAGCACAAACTTTGCACCTAACTACCAAGGGGATGGGGAATCCCAATCCTCAGAGAATAATATTTGTCTCTCTCATCCTCTCCCAAATAATACTAGCAACTGCTCTTTGAGCACCTAGTAAGGCAAGCATTTGTTACGTATTATCACATTTAATCCTTACCACATCCTCTGAGGCAGGTATTATTATCCCAATTTTATAGGATAAGGAAACAAGACTTAGAGACTGAGTGATAAGAATAAGGCTTGTCAGTGGCAAAGCCCATCACAAACCAGGATCCTTATTATTATTGTTATTTTTATTGCTATCTCCTACAGGAAAGTTAGGATCCTTTATTGATTTAAGGTGTGTGCACTTTGTCTCATGCCTGGCTCATCTTCATGTTTAAGAATACATATAGCATGGTTTCAGATAAGGGTATGTGGAAGAGAAAACTTAACACACCTCTGCCAATACCTAGGGTGAGCCTGATTTCATGCAGTGGCAATTTGCGTCGCCTTTAGTGGGCCCATGAGTAAAGGACGCCCATGAATTCTGCCTTCCTGCTTCAAAACTCTTTATTATGTGAGCCTGGCTTCTCCTGCGTAGCATCTGTTACTTCGTTTTGCCTTCCACATATACTAAGTAGAAATAGACAAACTTAACTCTTGCAGATAATAGATGACTGAAAACAGATGATGGGCACACAAAACGGGCTTTGTCTCCATAGGATTTTGTTGGTAAAATACTTCGTCTTTCACTTCAATATATTTTGTTCATTATTTTGCTGCTGCTTAGATATGAAAACTCTCCTCTATCATCCTAATCTTCTGATATGCCATCATCTCTTTCACCCTCTTTTCCGATGCCAGAGTGAATCCAGTCTGCCCTTGAATACTGTAGAAACCTCTTGGCAGTTGTTAGCAAGCCTTAGCGTTTACTCAGTCATTCTGGGAAGAGAGGGGAATTTACACTGTTTCCTTAGTTCACATAGACACAGGCGAGGTAAGTAGCCTGGCTGGGTTGGCAGAGGTTCTTGAGGATTGTAAAAACTGTGCTTTGCTCCGGACCCTGGCTCCTCACAGAGGTCTGCCTTCTTGTCCTTGGTCTGTGTCCTCGGCAGGCCTTTTACTTGAGTCAGACTCCTCTAATGAGAGAGTTCTTGGGTTTCAGTCTGGGGGAATCCAGCCTCCACCCGCCAGACTTCCTGGAGAGCTCTCTGCTGATGCTGAAAGTGCCTGGAGCCTTGAGGATTGGATCAAGCTCCCTTTCGAAGGGGTCTCAAAATTCCTTAGACATAATATATTTGTGGCTACAATTTGTTAAGAAAGGAACCAGGCTGTACTAGCCAATAAATTGTCAAAGGAGCACATACCTAAGATAGAGAAAATGGTTTGCAGCACACAACGCTCTCACTCCCTTTTCTAGTGCTCTGCATTCAGTATTTACACTAACTTTTAGTAGCAGCTGATTTCTAAGAAGACTTCTGGCTTCTGCTCTTTGCATTGACCAAAACCTTTGGGGCATGTGTTGAGTGAGGGAATGCCTCTTTATTCACCTGCTTCCTAGTCTGAACTTTCAGATCATCAGCACTTCTTGTTCCCAGTGTGAATCCAAAGAGCTGAAACAACTTTCTTTGTGGGAAATCAGGTAAGTGGGATTTCTCTACAAGGATGCAGATGCAGATCTGAATGCATGTACAGTGCTCCGTAGCTCATTGACTAAGCTTTAACCAGAAAATCAGAGCTATACAGCACCTGTAGCTACTCCCACGATACTTCAGAAATTTCCATGGAATTGTAAACAGTAATTGTCAGAAAAACAGACCTAGTCATCTCATTCCACAGGCTTTGCTTCTTTGAAAACACATCTGATATCTATTCCTACTAAATTTTCTCTCTGAATCTGATCCCTCTGCTATTCATGTACGTCTGTTGTTTTATTAGTATATGCTGTAGCCAGATATTTTGCTAATTTATGTGATTTTTCTTTGCTTTTTCATAATTCTACCCAACTTCTTAGGTATGGAATTTCCAAAGCTAGTTGTCAATGTGCCAAAACAGCCAAAACAGCTTTAACAAACAAACAAAAACACTATGCTTTGCTTGACTGGGCTATAAGATGACTTAGATAATTTATGCTTCCCTTCACCATACTTGGGGGAGTACCTGTTTAGAAAGGGTTTTATGTCCTGGCTTGGAATAGGTCTGATAATTTAAACCCTCTCTCCTGGAATTACCAAGATCTAAAACTAAAACTCATGCTAGTAATGTTGAAGTTTTTTCAGAATGATACCCAAGTGTTTATAATTTTTTATATGCTGAACTATCTTCTTTAGATAAACTGGAAGAAGATATTCTGGGATAGGAAATGGCTGAAGGAAACAAAGGTGTGTGCAGAGAAATATATGAAATGTGTTGTAGGATCAAAGATTGAACAGTTTATATGAAACAAGGAAAACTCAAATAGGGAGATGGGAAATGGAGTTGGATGGTCGCTTGGCCTGGCTGAGAGGACTTGGAGTGCTAATTATTGTTTATGCCTAGCTCGTTTAAGAGTTTTTAAAAAATAGGAAACCACATTTGAATGGGAGTCCGGGGACCACTCTAACTTTTAACTTAGCCACATAGGAGAAGCCTAGTTATTCAGACCTCAAGCCTTAGTCTTGGTAAATTCATCTCCTGGTGATGGCTTAATTATATTTCAGGCATAGTATTTAAGGTGAGTGTTAAGATTTTATTTTTAAGTGAGAATCTTGCAAATGCAGGCATATCAACTGGCAGCCAGTGTCTTAGAGCCCCTGCACAAACAGCTAAGTATGCTCAGAGCGCCCTACTGTGGAAAAGATGCCATAGAGGAACACCCAGTCATCCTTTCCTTTAACCTTCATCTCATCATTTTCTCTTCCCTTCCCCAACCTGGACCTATCTTGCCCAGCCTTCTCAATGAATACTTGGCACGAACTTCATTCACTCAACTTTGTCGCTGACACGCCCGTTGTACTGACGGAATCCTGGCTTGAATGGCGCTTGCTCAGCTGTGCTTTAGACAAACCCTTCTGGCTGACCTGGTTTAAACCTGGCTTTCTTGACGCCATCCTCGGCATGTTCCAAGGTGAAAAAGGACTCTGCTGCCCCTTCTTTTGCTCCTCTGCAGGGGAAACCAGTTGCCACTTGGCACCAGGATGTATCAGGCCTGCATCCAGAGTAGTAACATGATTTAGTGAAAATAGTACTAGACTAGGAGGGAACTTGAGTCCTAGTGCTGGTCTGCTTTTTAGTGGCTGTGTGACCTTGGTCAAATCATTGCACTGCCCCAGTCTCAGTTTTTTCATCTATAAAGTGACCAGCTGTTCTCTAAAATCCTTTCTGATCCTCAAAGTCACGGATTCACATAGGTTACCAAATTCTTGAATGAATAGAGATTTGAGTTCTAAGTGCTTTTCTTTTCATCTACTGCACTGCCTCTTTCCACAAAACAGGGGCCATCTCTATATTGTTTTGTAGTGTACACTCAACTTCCCTCTCAATCTTGGGTTCAGGTACCAAAAAGCCTTTCCTTCACCTGCACAGTTCACTACCAAGAAGGGCATTCTAAAAGTCTATAAGTGGACCAGGTGATTCAGGATGTTTTACATTACTTTAAGAAACTTTTTCTTGAATTAAATCACTGTTTTTAGCAACTCTCTCTGGGTGATGCTTTTAAAAATATCACTGATAAAAAATATATGCTTGGCCGGGCACGGTGGCTCAAGCCTGTAATCCCAGCACTTTGGGAGGCCGAGACGGGCGGATCACGAGGTCAAGAGATCGAGACCATCCTGGCTAACACTGTGAAACCCCGTCTCTGCTAAAAAATACAAAAAACTAGCCAGGCGAGGTGGCGGGCGCCTTGTAGTCCCAGCTACTCCGGAGGCTGAGGCAGGAGAATGGTGTAAACCCGGGAGGCGGAGCTTGCAGTGAGCCAAGATCCGGCCACTGCACTCCAGCCCGGGGACAGAGCAAGACTCCGTCTCAAAAAAAAAAAAAAAAATATATATATATATATATACTTGAGACAATTACAGGTATTTCACATATAATATTTCACCAAAATCTTAACAACCTTAAATTATCTCCACTTGACACATGAGAGGATTGAGGCTTTCTGAGATTAAACAATGACACAGGGCTAATAATGGGCAGGGTTGGAATTTAGGTCAGAACCTTCTGTGCCCACAGCCTGAACTCAACTCTGGCACTATCTTCACTATGAGGAGTAACTGTCATTGCTATAAGAATACCTGGCGTTTTGTGCAGGAGATCTCAGGGAACCCTTTTTGTTAGGTTTCAAAGAAAATGATTTCTAACTGCATTTCAGATGCCTGGAATTTATGCTGTGCCAAGCACTTTTCCACTTAATTCTAAATCCATTGGTATTTCAAGGGGAATTTAACCCATATGGTTCTGATTCACTTGTACTTAACTCATCAAAGAGGATTGTTGTGTAAACCTTAGCCTCTTCTTATGGACACTTTTGAGCTCATATTTGGCTGGCATTGGCTGGATTTTGAATCTGCCATGGTTGAAGCTTGATTTTAAATCCTTCTTTCCAGCCACTATTTTGTGGTGGTTTTATCCTGGGAGTGGATGGAAATTGAAGGTGAGTCATGAAGGCTCTTCCAAAACTTTACCAGGATTCCAGTGATGTAGAGAGTCACTAACCTTTGAGGTTAGTGAGGTTTGTTGCACTTACCTACAGCCTTACCCCATTAAGTAGTTGAGTTGTGCATGGATGTGATCTATGAGGGTAAAAAATTAAAATCATAGATGTTGCATTTTTTCCCTGGGATGGTGTAGAGAAAAATTGTCTTTGAGATAAAAGGTATTTGTGGAGGTTAGGTATATTACTACTTTGGAAAAGCCTTTTAGCATGGAGTCTTCTATTTGGGAGACATTAGAGTTATAGAGCTAGTGGAAAGTTTCTTTCAGAAACTCCCATTAGAAATGTAGAAGGCAAAAGCCTGTTTATTATCTTTGCATTTAGATGAGTTGGGTACATTCAGTTCTGATAACCTGCTGAGTTAGAGAATTAATTAACTTGTCTAATTAACTTCACATGAGCTCATCTAAGGAATGTGTGTAATTGTGTGGCCCAGAGGAAGCAAGAACAATTTTTATACCTAGTTAACAGTTTGGTTTAAAAAAGATATATTGAGTGTCTTCTATTCCAGGAAGTTGGGAATAGAAGATAAGAGTTCAGAGATAAACAAGACTCTCTCCTCCTAGGGAACCTACCATTCGGTAGGTTATAACCTATATGCTTCTCTCTGGACCATGGCCAGATGGTATGACTGGCAAATAGTCAGTGTACAGCAGTACACCATGGGAACTCAGAAGATGAAGATGTTCATTTTGATATATGAAGCTAGACAGGCTTTTCCCAAAATGCAGTGTTTAAGTTTGGTCTTGAAGGATAAGAAGGCTTTTGAAGGCAGGGTCAGGGGTTAAACAACCAGACATGTTCTTGGGTAATACAGACCATACCAAATAGTCTTCACAGATTTCTGCTCTGTTTATAGACATGGGGTGGGGTGAGTCTGCGGAGGTGAATCAGAGCGTTAGAAGCTCATGCTGGGCAAAAGGGGGTTGTGCACAGTCCTCGATAATGAGCAGCTGGGATTAACATGACAGCTTTTAACTGAGCACAGATTTTCAGGGCTGGGACAGTTTAGCCTTGGATCAAGAAGGAAACACAGGAAAGGGACAAGGAAAGGAACAAGATGTGAAGGAACAGTATGTGAGATTTACACATCATCACTGCGTGCCATGTTTAGATAGAACATACTACGTAACATCTTAACGTGCCCTTTTATTTCCGTAGTGCACAAATAATGGCTTATTCTGTCTCACACTGAAGAAACCAATCAAATGATGCATGTTGGGTATAAAGATTTTTTCTGTTGAAGGTATCACTGGTATAGAATAGAAAGAGGTACAATCAGACAGGAAATTAAATATTTTAAATATTTCTCTTGTATAATGTTTGCAAACACCCTATTATCATCCCTATTTATAATTAAGAAACCTGTGGATCAGAAAGTAAATAATTTGCCCATGGTCACATAGGTATGTAAGGCGCTTCCATTTCAGTTTGCAGATATAATGTGTATGTGTGTATATGGCTTACCTTTTCTATTTATCACACTGTTTCAATTCACTACATGACGCATTTATAGAATATATGTCATGTATATGTTAGTTACAAAACTAATTTAAAAATTAAAACTGCCCGACCTAAGCATTCAAATATGACTGATACCCATTCGGGATTCCCCGTGCCATCTCCTTCCTGCTTCTCCACAGGGAGGTAACCTCTATCATAGATTTTATTACATATATTTTTTAGCTGACACCAACATTGCTTCTATGTTATCATGGTTTACAGTGAATATATTTACAAAAACAAAATTGGGATAATTTTCATTTCTTGCAAACAACACTCCAACACTGCACTGAGGGGTTTTTTAAGATCAAGATTTGGAAGTATGAGAACAAGGTCCTGAAACTGATTTGAATGTTGCTTCAATCTCGACTGCTGTGATTTAATCCTGGGGAGCAAGAAGGCAAAAAATGAGGCTGAAGGGCAGGCATGAAGTAACCAACACGGCCTGATCTGGGATTTGAAAGATACAGATTCTCGTTCTATCTGCCGCTAATTTGTTCTGTAACATTGAGAAAATAACTTCGCCGCTTTGTGTTTTGATTTACCTTTGTGTACATTGTACCGTCATGTTGAGGAAGGCAAAGTAGTGGGGAAGCACAGCTTTTAGAATCAGAAACACCAAAAGCTGAATTCTCATTCTGCCACTTACTGTTTGTATAAACTTGGGCAAATTTATTAACTTTACTTTGAGCCTCAGTTTCCTCCTTTATAAAATGAAGCAAAAGTCTTCCTCAGAGAATTGTTGTGAGAATTAAGTGAGACAGCACGTCTCCCTTGTAGCCAGCATCATGCTCCGTAAATGCTCATTTTCTTTTTCTTCTTCTATAAGTTTCCTTCCAATTCTAAAATAAGAGATTCCAATGCTCATCTTATACATAAATGACTGAAGCACAACCAGCTCATAATTATGGAATTTCCTGTATTAAAGGGCTCAACATTTCTCTCAAATCAGACTTGTCATCAGA
Source organism: Piliocolobus tephrosceles (assembly GCF_002776525.5). Lineage (NCBI taxonomy): Eukaryota > Metazoa > Chordata > Mammalia > Primates > Cercopithecidae > Piliocolobus > Piliocolobus tephrosceles. The sequence goes on from NC_045439.1 coordinate 79,076,917, forward strand.
AGACTTTCCAAGGTCTGGATGAATCTTTTGAAATTAACAACAACATCTGGAAAAAAAAAAATGGCTCCTCTCACACTCACAGAGTAGAGGGAAAAGAGTGAGAAGTATTATATAAGTTCATTTACTACCCTTGTTTCTCCCCTTCCCTGAGCCAAAACAATAGACTATAAAGCTGCGACTTCATTTTTATTGTTTCATAAGCCATCTGTGTTTGCATAAAGTGTCAGTACCGTTACCCTATTTAAAGGTTGAATAATGTCACTGTGAATGCAATACTTACCTTTCAGTGTCTCCCGGGAACCTACCTAGGCATTTACATAGTTATTTTCTTTCTTTTCAATCCATTCTTATTGATGTATTGTTTGAAATTGGCCACTGTTTGGGAGTAACTCCAGAATTCCATTATTTCCATGTGTCCACTCTGTTTATATTTTTATGATTGTTATGGTAACCAATCAAATATGTAACATTTGGGAAGTGAGGTGAGGGGATGGTGGTCTTTACTTTCAATTGAGAGTAGTATATAGGGCATATCACATTCAAAATATCTCAATTATTTACAAAATAGAATAAAGAGGGTCATGTAACAGAGGTATTAGTGAGCTTATTTTAAAAAATCGAATGTCTTTTACAAATGAGAACTGGCAGTAACTCTTATGATGGTAATAATGCATATGACCATTTCTTTGATTTAACTGGAAAAATATGTGTATATCAGAGAACAGTGGATTCACGGAGATTATCAGAGTCGAGTCATATCCCAACATTAGATATCTTACTAGGTTTTGAGGAAGGAAAATTAAGTTGATTTGGGGAATATGAGCTTAGGAAGGAATATCTGGAATTCTCATTTGCATTTGGGTAAAATTTGTTTATACACTTGACCTACTTTGCTCAATCCTTTTGCTCTTAATTTTTAAAATACATGCTACATAAAAATTCCAGAAATGTAGTATATTATGCTTGGATTATTCACTCGTATATATGTCAAATGACAACACAATTTGTGGACTTGTTGTCTCAGTTGGAAATGAGTTTGGATGCAAATGATACAAAACCCAACCCTAGTGGCTTAAAAAAATAGGGGTTAATTTTTCTTATGTCAGGAATGAATTTGGAGGTATATAGTAGCTAATGGTGATTCCACTGCTCAAAAATGTCATCAGGCCAGTCCAGTGGCTCATGTCTGTAATCCCTGCACTTTGGGAGGCCGAGGTGGGAGGATCGCTTGAGCCCAGGACTTCAAGACCAGCCTGGGCAACATAGGGAGACCCCATCTCAACAAAAAAAATAAAAAAAATAGCCAGTCATGGTGACATGTGCCTGTAGTCTCACCTATTTGAGAGGCTGAGGTGGGAGGATTGCTTGAACCCTGGAGGTCAAGGATATAGTGAGCTGTGATCCCACCACTGCACTCTAGCTTGGGTGACAGAGTGAGACCCTATCTCCAAAAAAAAAAAAAAAAAAAGTCATTGAGAACTGAGGTTCTTCTTTCTTTGTGCTTTACAAAACCACAATGAGATATCATCTAACACCAGTCAGAATGGCTACTATTAAAAAGTAAAAAAATAACAGATGCTCCTGAGGTTGTGGAGAAAAAGGAACACTTATACACTGTTGTTGGTAGTGTAAGTAGTTCAACCATTGGGGAAGACAATGTGGTGATTCCTCAAAGACCTAATGACAGAAATACCGTTTGACCCAGCAATACCACTACTGGGTATATACCCAAAGGAATATAAATCATTCTGTTATAAAGACACATGCATGTGTATGCTCATTGCAGCACTATTCACAATAGCAAAGAAATGAAATCAACCTAACTGTTCATCAGTGAGACCAGAAAAAGAAAATGTGGTACATATACACCATGGAATACTATACAGCCATAAAAAGGAACAAGATTATGTCCTTTGCAAGGACATGGATGGAGCTGGAAGCCACTATCCTTAGCAAACTAACACAGCAACAGAAACCAAATACTACATATTCTCACTTATAAGTGGAAACTAAATGATGAGAACACATGGACACATAGAGGAGAACAGCACACACTGGGCCTTTTGGAGGGCAGAGGGTGGGAGAAGGGAGAGGATTAGGGAAAACAACTAATGGGAACTAGGCTTAATACTTGGGTGATGAAATAATCTGCACAACAAACCCCTATGACACAAGTTTACCTATGTAACAAATCTGCACTTGTACCCCTGAACTTAAAACTAAAAGTTAAAAAAAAGAAAAAAGAACAAGGTCTTCATGAATCCAGGCTAGGACTTGATCTGCATGTCACCTTTATCTTTGCTCTATATTGCAAATTTCAACTATTGTTTATAGCAGAAGTCCAGGCAAGAGAGTAGAGATAACTTAGAACAAATCTCTTAGCTCTTCAGAATGGATTAAAAGATGTGTCCTGCAGATTGTGGGTCATTTATGTCATTTGTTTTTAAGAATAGCAGGATATATTGGTTATGTGTACCCATGGTATGTGTGGGAGGAGAGGAAAAATAGAAGAACCAGGGACTATGGTAGGTATTTTATATGCTCGTTTACTACTCGTACAACCCTGGGAAACAGAGAAAACTGACTCAAAGGATAACTGTTCACTGCCACATTGATAATCACCGTTCCAGAATTCAAATCAAGCGTGATGAATTCATGGAATTATAAGTAATTAATTATATCTTGAGCAAAGGGAATGAATAGTTCAAAAGATTAAGGATTTAGACTAACTTAAAGATACATCATTGTGCATCCTCCTTTATTTATTCATTCATAAATACTTGAGTGCTTGTTACGGGCCCATGGGGGATATTCTAGGCCGTGGAGATACAAAGTTTAAAGACACAAAATATATATCCTTAAGGCTCACAATCTGATGAAAGACAATCATATAAGTCAGAGTTTACCATGGAGTTTGGTTAGTGCCACAGAGGAGGGAAGGAGTAAGTCATCAGGGGAGACTTCCAAGTGGAGAAATTTGGTGGAAAAACAGGGAGAGGAAAGGCATTCCAGGTAGAGGAGATGGCATTTGCAAAGACATATGGAGGAGAAACAGCAAACCGTGAGTTGAGGAACTGCAGTTCACTCAGTGTCAATGGAGGGGGAAGGCATTTAGGGAAGAGACCAGAGGGAGCCAGGTAGGGAGCATTTCACAGAGCATGTTAGGGTCTAACAAAGTTAGGTTCACTCTAGCAGGGTAAAGCAGTGGCAACTGGATTTCAGAGGGGCAGTAAAGAAGCCATTGAGGTAGTAAATTTGACAAGGTTTGTGGGTGACTGAGGGATGTGAGGGATACTCTGTGATCCCCGCTGCCCTGAGTCTGTGGCCCTGTGATGCGGGCTGTGGTGATGCCCTTTCCCAAAATAAGAAGTGTGGGAGAAGCAAGTCTAATGGCAAAACAAGCTTCTGTCAGACGTCTTTCTACACGCTCTGCCCTTCCTGCACCATGGAAACAACCTTCTCTTCTCAGCCTGGCTGCAGCCATCCTGGCTCAGGCCAGCTGAAAGGCCACGAGGGCGTCTGAATGGTTCATGATTTGACCACTTGAATGCCATCAGAGAGTGACGTGTCTAACTCGAGACGCACAGCAAATTGGTTGCTGAGCTGAGACTGGTGTGCAGGCCTCCTCCCTTTTAGGCATATTGTCTTTAGGTTCTAGCCCTGCACTGTGTTCTGCCTAAATGGGTGAGGTAACATCATCCACAAATGCCTGCTGCCATTTGAGGAAAGTTAACCAGGACAGTATGTGTTACTAAAAATTAGCTATCAATTTATAGAGGGCAGTGATGACTTTCATGCAGGTTTATGTTTCTCTGTGGCTCCCTTTGGAATTACAAGTAAAGGAAGGGGAGAGCTGGAGTAGTTTTTGTCTGTGTTTGTGTCACTAACTAGGAGAGTTTTTTGTTTGTTTGTTTGTTTTGCTTTTCTTTGAGAATGAACATATAAAACTCAGTAAATCAGAGTAAGTTATCTAAGTAATGCCAAATTCTTATTAGTTACTTCTTTTTAAATAGTGCAGGGGGTTATTTGAGCCATGGACACTTTTAAGAATTTGATGAAAGAACACATTCTTCTTCCAAAAAGGTATAAATGAATGCACTGTATTGGCTCCAAGTGCATTGGTTGCAAGTAATGGAACTAGCTGAAGCAGAAGGAGGGATTTGCTTTAAGGAACCTGGGACATCCCAGGTTATAAGAAACCCAAGGACAGGTACTGTAGCAGAGCTTTACCCAGGGCTGGAAGCAAAAACCAAATACTCTCTCCAACTCTTGGACTGCTCTGTGTGTCATGTACATGCCACCTCCCTGCTCCCAAGGTAAGTCACCTGAGGTCTAGCCAGCTGCAGAGGTGAACACCAGTGCCCCTCAATCCCAATTCCAGATTTCTGGAAGAGAATATGTGATTGCTCACTTAACTGTGTTCAGATTCATCGAACTTGTACATGTGATTTACGTGTAGTTTCGGGGCACCTTTAGACCTACCGAGTCCCCATTGTGGTCTTCAAGTTAAGAACTCCTGACCAGAGAAATCTGAACGCCCATAGACCAGCAGCACTAACTTTCAGCTGTACAACTACTGCAGAAAGTTGAAAATACATTTGAATAGAAGGCATTTGCATGAGCATAGTTCCTAAGAACGCTTGCTCCGTGCGGGAGTTGTGAATTTTGAATATCAGTAGTGAAATCCCAGGATGGTGAATCTGATGTATATTAAATTATAACACTTTCCAAGGTCATTGATATTCTATTCCTAACTTTTACCCTTAAAGGTTTGGAAAATTCCGTTTTAATTATTGTTAACATGCTTCGTAAATATCCAAGGGAACAAAACATAGACCTGTTAATACATCCAGAGAGCTACAATCTGGCTCAAGTTGTTTTTTCTTCCACAGTTGGAGAAAATTGTGGTGTTTGGCTTCCCTCTTGGGGCATTTTAAACCACTTTAATGCTGTCTCTTATTATTTTCTAACCATATACACTTTCCGCACGTATCTAACTAGTTGCCTTAGATGAAACCCCAGCGTCTGGCCAAGCTGATGTAAATCTCTAGTAAGTGGTAAGAGGGAACAGAGTAACACAGTGCTCTGTCAGTGTTCAGACAGTACACGATTTCATAGTTGTAGACCTTATAGTCTCAGGAGCAACTTTAAATCTTTTTTCTAGTTTCATAGAATGGAAGTTTCTAAAGCATATACCATTCTCCCACTGACTCCACTGGGCAACACGTAGCTAGAACTAGAGTGGCCTGTCTGCCTAGAGGATAGTATTAAGATTTAACTCTTCACATCATGTGTACCTGGGGTGTCTAGGAAATAACTGTTAATTCCAAAGAGCAGGATGAATATTTGCATAATTGCTAGCCTATTCCATAAAACAATTGTCACTCACCAGTGGCCCAGAACATCAAAATCTGTATGTTTCCAGTGGAGCTGCCAGGAGGCCCCATGATTGTCCCATTAGTGACATGTTCTCACTCCACTTAGCAGGTCTGAAAAATAATGACCATAAAATAATAGTGAAAACCCAATTCTAGGGTCGGCCGCCTTAGTCTTTGGTGTCTAAGAATATGAATCATCTGTTGTATTTGATATCTGAGCATGTACTGATTTTTGTCAGGAATCTTCTTTTGTTGATGAATTAAATCTACATGATTGGGTTTTGGTGCTGCTGCCTCTCCCACCCCCTCAGCTCCCATGCCTGTCTTTTGCACGGTTCACTCACGTGTTCTGAGTAATGCTTGTACTTTCTTCCAACTTGTCTTTCTTCAGCTGAGTTCAGCGCCAGACTCTGAGCTGGAAACGGTCTCAGGAATTTTTCATTCATCAGACATTTTCTTCCAAAGAAAAGTTCTGAGAAGAGGAGGGCCACCTTGATAGTATGTTAGTAAGCTTCTGTGACTGTGTGTGTGTGTGTGTGTCTGTGTGTGTAGGAGAGGAGATCCAACCTATATACCACATATCTAGTAGCACACGGATCTTTGATAAAAAGCCAATTCTAGGAATAACGTTTGCCAACCAATGTATCAAAACCATCTCCCTGCCGTTTATCTGTGTTGATATTACAGAAAGTTCATATTTATAGGAGGCATTTCTCAGCTGTGGTTAATAATGGCTGAACTTTTGTCCCTGCTTTAAGTTTTCCACCAGATCTCTCAGAATTGATGCTATCATGGAATGTGAGTGTGGTGTGTCTCCATTTCCTGTAGAATGAACTCAGGGCTGGCAGCTAATGCTAGTGGTCTTGGATTCCCATGCCCTGTCGTTTATGAAAGGGGCAGTGGAGTTCCTCTGGAGGAAATCCCACCCACCACGCCAGGATTCCATCACATATTGTTGGTCTGGGCCGTGGGTACTTCATACTTGGTTTTCTGTGAAAATTCACCAAATGTGTTTGAAGTAAGAATCTCAGCCGTAATGTTTATACATAAATATCTGAATATGATAGGAGTAAATGCTTGCTCACAAAAAGGAAGGGGAGGAAAAGAAATTTATAGAAAAGCAAAAACACACAAGTCAGGGTATAATTACATTATACACAGGTTTTATTTTTGTTTTGATAGCATTAAGATTTACAGATAATATCATTTTATTCATGGACAGCCTCATTAATTCAAGTCACCTGTTCTGCACCAGGTACCTTATTGTGAAAATGGGAAGAACTTGTTAATGGATTATTAGTATTTACAGCCTAATCTTCCCTAGTTTCCCCATTTCAGCAAATGACCATTTATTCAGTGATGGAAGCCAGAAGCCCGGGAGCCTTTCTGTTTCCCTCACACTTCCCTTCTGATCCATCCACACATGCTGTTGGTTCTTTGGCCCAAGGGCATCCCCTTCCTGCTGGCCTTCCACCCTTTCTATGCCACCACCCTTGCCAAGCCCTCGCCAACTTTCCCCTCACATCCTCCAGTAGCCTCCCTGAAAGCCTTTCCATCTCCACTCCTGAGCCCTTGAAGGAGCACACTTCTCAAATAACACATGTGTTTTCAGTGGCTTTTTATTGAGCTTTGAGCCAGATCCAGACTCCTCATCATATTCTGAGATGTTCTGCATAATCCAGCCCCTGCTAAAGGATCCAACCTCATGGCATGCTCCTTCCCCTTTGCGCTCAAAGCTCTGGTCACAGCGGCTTTCTTTTAATCCTAGAGAAGCCAATCTATCTGCCATCCCAGAGCCACTGTTCTTGCTGTCTCCTATACTTAGAAAGCACTTAGATGTTGCACACCTGGCTTGTGCTCATCCTTTAGACCTCAGTTTCAATGTCACCTCCTCAAAGAAGTCTTTTCTGGTAACTTTTACCAAGGGGGGTGTACCCAATTATTCTCTATGACAGCAGCATGCTTGTTTCATTTGTAACTAAATTTCAACCTCAGATCTAAAATTATTATAACATATTGATCTATTTATTCACTACCTCCTCCACAAGATTGCAAACTCCATGTGAACAGAGGTTTTATGCTGTGCTACTCACTGATATGGGGTAGTGGCTCAATAAATATTTGTCGAATGCATAAGGAAACCTATGATTCTATTTTACAGTTGTGAAGTGTAGGCCTTTACAACTGTAAAGCATTGAAGTCAAAGTGTTTAATTTAATTTTGTGTTGTAGAATTTCTTGTTCTTTCTTTTTTTTTGATATAGGGTGTCACTTTGTTACCCAGGCTTGAGAGCAGTGGTGTGATCACGGCTCACTACAGTAAGTGATCCTCACGCCTCAACCTCCTGAGTAGCTGGTAGTACAGGTGCCCACCACCACACCCAGCTACATTTTTTTGTATTTTTTGTAAAGATGGGGTTTTGCCATATTGCCCAGGCTGGTCTTGAACTCCTGGGCTCAAGCAATACACCTGTCTCAGCCTCCCAAAGTGCTGGGATTATAGGCATGAGCCACCGTGTCGGCTAGAAATTTATTTTTATTGTATTAAAATATACATAAGATAAAATTTACCATTTTAACCATTTCTATGTGTACAGTTTGGTGGCATTAAGCACATTCACATTGTTTTGCACCTGTCACCCCCATCCATCTCCAGAACCTTTTCATGTTCTCAAACTAAAACTCGCCATTCCTCCCTCCCCTAAATCCCTGGCAACTATCATTGCACTGCTGTCTATGAATTTGACTGCTCTGGGTACCTCCTATTAGTGTACTGCAATTGATTGATATTTTAAATCAATTTATTTTTATTGTCTCTTTACAAACGTAGGCCCCTACCCTCCATGTACACAATGTTCAGTGTTGAAATTGACCTACTACTGAAAATCTCATTTCTAATAATAATTTAATGATAAAACATTCTATTAGGATTCTTCATGAACTTAATTCATCTTTTGTGGAACTTATTTTGGAAAATAAACAATATTACAAGGTACTTTTATGATATACTAAGAATATATTGCCCCTGACAATTTTTATATTTAATCTTAAGGCCCTTTCCTCTTGGGCTGTTAATCTTGTTTTTGGATTGGAGAGAATATGTTATGCTTCATGGCTTTGAAAAAATATAAAAGAACAAATAAATTGTTATATAATATTATTGTTTTTGTCTTGCTGTTTAATAGCTGATGCTCTGTGGTCAAACGGCAGTGTTTGGTTTAACGTGGCATTTCATACAAGCCGTTTTAAAAGGGAATAAATCAGAGCCAACTGGTTCTTTAAAGTGGAATTTGCAGACCATTAAGAATGAAAGCGTTCTCTATGATTTTATTATCTTGATGGTAAATATGTCACCCAAACCATGATTTGACTTTACCGATTCCCCCAGTCTTTTTTTTTTTTTCTAGTAAAAGTAGAGATAACTTCGCAGGAAGATGAAAGTCAGTAATGACTTGCAGGATTTATAGTAAAGGAACAAATAATATCAGGTAAATGAGATATTCTCTTACTCTGAACAAGATTTCTTACTGCTTTCTTCATCATGGAACAGAATAAAATGTGGTAACAATTTGCTGTAGTTGAATTGCTGCCACACATAATTGGGTCCCACAGAACTATGGCCTGGATTTTGATGAATTGCTTAGTCTGCATGTTAGATTAAAAGGTGTACAACAAATCACCTTGTTTCTGCAGTTTTGAATGATATTTACATTTAAGTCATAGTGGTAATACTTTTCACTTATGCAGTAAAGAAATTAAAATCAGGGAAAATACTAATGTAGAAATAGTTTTGATTTTTCCTGTATGGTTTATTTCTAAAGTGCCTTTTAAAAACATTTAGTAACAATTAAGCCATACCTCAGATGCAGTTTCTTAAAGATAAACATTTTGCATAATATACTTTAGTAAATTTTGCCAACAGGTTGTATTCTTTTAATAACACTGTATAGACCATGTTAAATAGGTAATCTTGTGTGCAGTATTTTATATAAATGCATGGATTGGAAAGTATATTCAAACCTTATTGCATCGTTTTAAAAATGCCATGTAGCTTGAATAAGATGGGAGAAGCAACATTGCATAGTAAAAGTAGATGTGAAAGGAATTTCTTTCCCCTGAAATTTTATTATAAAAAATTTCAAACTTACATTAAAGTTGAAGGAATAATGTAAAGTATACACACATACTTTCCACTTACGTTGAATAACTGTTCCCACTTTTATATACATAATAGCTTTCTATGTGTATGTACACATCTGGATGTATATATATATATAGAATATACAAGATATATATTGAAATATGTATTTGTTATTATTTACGTCGCTGAATTATTTGAACGTTAAGTTGCATGCATCATGACACATCACCTCTAAGCACTAAGGACATTCTTGCATATAACCACAATACCATTATCACACCTAGAAAAACAACAACTCTGCAATGTCATGTAATATGTAGTCCACGTAAGATTTCTGAAATTGTCTCTTTTAGAAACAGTATCCAATTGAGTTTTGAGTATTATGATTTTTAATCTAAAATAATCTCTGTACTTCTTTTGGTGAAGAGAAAGTCATTTGCTTTTGGAAAAGTTTTGAACAATTGCCTTAGAAAATATCACACGTTCTGAGCTTTCTGGTTGTTTCCTTGTGGTGCAATTTACCTTGTTCTTCTATCCCTATATTCCCTTTCAGCTAGAAGTTTGGTGTGGAAGTTTGATTAGATTAAGCCTTGACTATTTTTGACAAGAAACTTGATAGATATTGTGCACTACTTTATATTTTATAAAATCAGGAGTCCCGGAAGAATTTCAAATGGTCTCTCTGATAGTGCAATTCTGGAATAAATTAAGAGTTGACTTTTGGTGTTACTGATGCTAAATAGGCCTTGTATTCGGGCCCCAATTGGAGAATCCCCCTGGAATTCCACTCAGATACAAGCTGCAGCAGTGGGCAGGGGCTGGGTGTGGGGGTTCCTGACAGCGGCATGAGATCATGTATATCAGTGTGCTTTGTAAAACCAGAAGGAAAGAGACTGGAAATGGGAATTCTATTAACTATTAGGACACTGCAGTAGTGGATAATCAGCCTTCCTAAATTTTGACTTTGTTGTTTGCTTTGATGAGCTGGTAGTTAGTATAATTAACTATAATATAATTAGTAAAGAATGTAATAAAGTGCCTCATAATCAGTGCAGCACTGTGGAAATGAATAGTATTTTGCCGTGATTAGGATGTCAGTCCTAGTTGAGAAATACTAGGTTATGTTGAGTGGCAGTGATCCCAGTTTATGGGCTGTCTGATGTTTCTAAGGTTAGACTTTCAGATAAGTAGTTGTTATCTTGCAGACATCTCCAATTAATCATGGAACATGAGCACTCTTCATTAAAGGAAAAGACAGAGAGAGAGAGAAAAAATACACACACACACACACACACACACACACACACACACACACACACAACTTAGAGTCCTAGAGGGCAAAAATCATCTTGGGGAGCTTTTGCAAGACGTATATGCCTGGGCCCTGTGCCACATCTACTAAATAGGGTTCCATGGGGAAAACTGGGAGAGGAGGACAGGGTAGGACCCAGGCATCAGCATTTTGCAAAAGCTCCCCCAAGTGATTCTGTTATGTCCTAAGGTTAAGAATGATTGGAGTAAGAAGAAGTAACAGCAGTTAGGAGGCTGATTATGATAATTTTAATTTTCCTTAGACTAAAAGTTCTCTGAACTCCTTCCTCAGAAAGTTGTATTGAAATTCCACACATTAGGAGCCTAATGTTTCCCAGGCCAACCTACCTGGGAGAAATAAGTGTGCTGTGACCCTCTATGTCATGGATAAATTGATATCTCATTCTTTTGTTTGTCATTTTTATGAAAAGAAGGATTTAAAATAATTGGAGCCTAGTGCCCAAAATTATATCCTTGTGCCTTCCCTGCAGTTTGTGGTTTAGTGACTGGGCAGGAGGGACAAGAATTCATTGTACCACAGAATATTCTTTCCCTGTAAATGATGCATTTGCTTCAGGGTGAAGTCTGATTACAAATGAAAGTGAAATAATGCTGTAGACCACAGCATTCTGAGCTGCAGAGCTGGGCATGAGCTGAGGATCAGAGGCTGCAGACACATGTTGGTCAGAGCCCAAGCCTTGAGGCCAAATCTAATGGGACTGGAGAGCAATCCTTGAGCTAACCACTCAGAATGGGAACATGGAGATGCAAAATTTCCCATGAAGCAGCCACACTGGAGTAAGCCAGTTAAAAACAATTAGAATCGCACTTTAATTTTGGAATGATTTGGCCTGTTGCCCTAGTTCATGAAGGTCTTATAAGGAAGTGATTGTAGAGCAATTTGCAAATAGAAAGCATTTCTAATACTATATTTTAGTTGCATTAGGAATAATGATTTACACTGAAGCCAGGAATGAGTCAGACATTACACAAGCTTTGAGTTAAGCACACTCCCTGTCTAATGCTGAGACTATCTGAAAAAAAAAAAAAAGTATGTAAATTTAGCTTAATATCATGTAAGTGCTATGGGAATAATTGTAAATAATTGGATTATTAGTAAGGAATTGGGAGTGTGGGCAGATTTCTTTCTGCGGTTGGAGTATTGGACTAAAAACGGCATAACCTTGGCAATCTAAATGAAGTACAGGACGAAAAGCACATGCCGCCAAATCGGAATGACATTTGAAAACCATGTTAATACAGCATTTACCTTCCAAGACATTTTTAGATCCAATTTTATTTCATCCAGATTATGCCTCTCCCTCTGCAATCAGCAATTTTTGTTTAAAATATGGATCTACAAATACATTCATATCCACTTGCTAATCTGTACTGTCAAATAAGCCAGTTCTCATTTGTTTCCAAAATAACTTTCTCAATAGTGATAAGTATCTAGCACAGAAATGTGCTAAGTCCATAGATTCTATTCTACGTACTTAAAGTATTCGCCAAATATATAGTATACTTAATAAATTGGATCCCTGTGGACTGTTGGAATACGTAATATATGTTGTCAGAATTAACAGCTACCATCTTGATTCTATGTATTTCGTATTGAAATAAGAATAATAAGTTACTGACCCTGGAAAAGTCTTAAGGTTTTTTTTTTTTTAAATGAAGATCTTCTAATGAGGAATTCACATCTGAAGTTATGAATCAGTGTCAGACAGAACTGAATCAGATTTGCGTTAGCATTTTGTAGAGTGCCTGGATTTTGCTGGTGTCACTCACAAAACACCATATTTGTATCTATCCTGAACCCTGGCAATCCTCATATATAAGATAATTCCATAGAGTATCTTGGCAAGAGGAGGTGGAAAAACAAATCCCAGCAGCGTTGAAGAGAGGATTATAAATTAAAATTCATGTTGCATTATGCTTTTTAAAAATGATTGAATATGGCAAGCTAACATGAATCTGTTTGATTAAAGCATTTGCACTTGTCTCAGTATATTAACAGAAAGAAACAAGCCTAAATTCTCTTTCTTGTTACCTAACATAGAAAGTTTTTTTTTTTTTAATAAAAGATTATACGGCTGTGATGTTTCTAGTCTCAGATGTAGGATATATATAGTCATAAAAATCTTGATGGCTGTTTTTATCCTGAAAAGGATTCATTGTAATGTATACTGAATGCTGTGTGTAATAATGAAGAATTACAGGCAATTTAAATGATAGACAGTAAGAAAATGACTAAACACATTCTGTTATAACTTGATGGAAAATTATGCAGCAATTAAAATCATATTGTGGAATGGTGTTTATTACATGGGGAAAAGCTTTGGCAATGTTAAGTGAAGAAAATTCAGCAAGGTTCAGAAGTATATTGTTAGTATAATCCTTATTTTATGATTAAAAAATAAAACACACACATGCATACACACAAAATCTTATGTACGATAATATAATCAATATGTTATCAAGGGTTTCTTTAGGTGTAATTACATTTATTTATATGCTACTGCCTTTTCTCAATTGTGTAAAGTAACTACTTAATTTTGAATTAAAATACATAATAAAATATTGAAATCGAAAAGAAAGACCAAATAGCAAAGACGTATTTATTAAATCCCTATAGGTATTATTTGGGAGAATTGAACCGAAAAAATAAAGATGACTTTGGTATATCACTTCGTCCACATAGTTTTAAAATGTCCACTGCATTTTAAAGAGATTTTGTTACAAATTACTGCAGTGCTGAGTGAATTTTTTTCATCAAAAGAATGAAATGAGGACTGAGACAGCTCAGTATTTAATACTCAGTATTTAATATTTGTTTATATTTTTGTTTGAATTCAGTATCTCTGGAAGAAGATAGCAGGTTTTGAATAAATACGGCATACAATGTAAAATATTAAAGTATACCTAGAGCCTGACTACATAAAACTAAAAAAACAGTAGAGTAATAAATGCATAAACAAAGTAAAAAAAAAAAAAAAGACATGTGATAAACCAAGTGTCAGGAGAAAGGGCTGGAAAGGTGGGTGGGGCCGGGTCACACAGAGAAGAGGGACACAAAGGTCTCAGGCTTGTCTTTTGGAATGGTGAGTCTGGTTGCATGTAGATGTCACCCACACAATTTTTGGCCTGTTTGCATATCACCTGTACTAGTATTTAATATTTTTTAAAAATTGAATTAAAGGTTTTTCAATTCATCATCCTCATAGCAGACATAACTGTGAAATCATGAGTCTGATATATTTATGCTGTTTCATAATACACATTAAAATTAATATATGCCTACTAAAATCTAAAATTATCTTGCATCCCGTGAGTGGGACATAACGCTGGTATGGAGGGAGGGAGCTGGGGAGCTGGGGACTCAGCATTTGGACCATCCTGTCTGTCTCTCCAGTGCTGCCATAGCTTGAATATGGTAGTCTTCTTTATGTATATGACTGGCATGGAACTTTGTTTTTGGAATTCTTCAGAAGGTTGATCTTACAACATGGGCGTCAGAGCAGTGCTGTTTCTGCAACACCATTGAACAGAGGTGGTTCACTGCAGATAGCAGAGGAGAGGGAGGAAGAGCACGTAGCGATGGGGAGCAGGTGGAGTTGAAATTCCAAGGGAGGGGTTGGAGTGGAGATGCAAGAAAAAGAAAGCAAGGAGAATACACAGGATAGAGGGATGCTAGCAGATAAAATTCAGCTATTGCCAAAACATTGTTACGATCCAGAATGTTCACTCTTGTTGGTATTGTAATGAAAAGTTGTCCTTTTTTCCTTAGTAAATAGCATGTCTGCTGTGTCCTATGAGTTACTTAAAGAAAGAAGAAAACAATGAAAGCATCCCAGTAGTTTCATTAGCACAGCCAGTGATTTTCATAAAACGGTTGCATTCACAGGTGAAAGGAACTTACTGGGGTCACTGAGTCCATTTTTAGACTCACAGGAATCACTCCACCTAAACGCTTCTGAAAATGACCTGGAAGCATGCAAATGTTGGGTAGTGGATAGAAGCCCATGAGTCCGACCCCAGCCCAGCCTCCCTTGTCTGTCAAGGTCATTGTAGAACCATAGAAATGGGTATTATGGCCCTGATTTCTCTCACAAGGGGACAACCTGTGAGGACGACCTGGCTTTGGTCCTCTGTGCTCACTACGTCTTTATCTTTCTTGTTTGTTGTTGGCTGTCTCTCTGTAGGAAAAAAGAAAAAGAAAAACAAGAGGCAGATCTTATAACTGGCGGTAGACTGCTCTGACTGCAAATTCTCTTATGGTCTTAGCTCATCCCTGTTTTGCTTTAAGATGGTCCTTTTGCCTAGAGGTTACAATTATTTCAGACGAGTGTCCTCACCCTTTATGTTAAATACCTAATGTGTTTTGCATGGGCAAAATTTTAAATCCTCATTTGTTAGTTTGCTTGTTTTGTATTTCAAACAAGATGACCCCAACTCAAAAGAAACAGATAACCATTTCTTTTGTTGAAGGAACTTCCAGGAAGAAGGTGCCATGACTTGCCTCACTGCAAGCTTCAAAATTCTTTGCTTTCTCAGCCCTAAATAACAGTAGACTGGAAGCTCTGTGAGGGCAGGGATTTGGCCTCTTTTAGTCACTGAAGCATCTGTATCAGGCATTTGAGCTGATTCAGTGCAGGCACCATTATGTTTTCTTAAGTAATGAGTGGATAATAATATTACCATGTTACATTTGTACAGCAATTCACAGTTGTAAAGAGTTTTCCATTAGCTCATCTGGTGCTCACGATGCCGTTTTCAAAGTGGGTAAGAACTGATGTTTTCATCCCTGTTTTGTAGGTTAGGAAATCGGGTTCAGAAGTAGAATGGTCTGTCCAAGGCCTTACACAGAGGCAGTGATGCATCATTCTGTCCCTGAAATTCATTTCTCAATTCGGAGTCAAGCAAGATGGAGCACAGCTGTTCCTCTGCATGATGGTTCCTGCTTTTCTGGATTTTCATCAGATTCTTATTCTTTATTTTCAGATTACAGGACAGGCCCATGTTTTACTGTGATCAGCAACCAGATGTGCCAGGGACAACTCAGCGGGATTGTCTGCACAAAAACGCTCTGCTGTGCCACAGTCGGCCGAGCCTGGGGCCACCCCTGTGAGATGTGTCCTGCCCAGCCTCACCCCTGCCGCCGTGGCTTCATTCCAAATATCCGCACGGGAGCTTGTCAAGGTAAACCCGGGCTGATGGAATTATTAATGGATTAATCTTATTTGCTCTGGAGGGCCATTCTCCAATGAAGTTGAAGAGAATGGAAAAGTAGTGTCAGCTACATAACTTCACAATTTCGCTGACTGCATGATATCCAACTAAGGCATTAGGAACGTGGCTCTCGAGAGAGCAGCTGAAGTCTTACTGGATGTTTTCTTGCCAACCGTTCCCCCTTTCTGACCTCAGAGGTGTTTGCATGTACCTCTGACTCCAGGGGTGGTGTGATTCTGTTTACAGCAATGCTGTGCATTGTGGCAATGCTGTCTAGAAACACAAAGCAAGGTTTGTGAACAAGGTAGTTTATGTTTTTCTTAATTTTTTTTCTTCATTTGAAACTGTTAGAGTTCCTCTCTCTCATGGGTTGTGCTTAATTGACCTGAAGAAAACTGTTTCTCTCGACATTTTGCATGCTACATTATGCATTTTTTTACAAGTCCGAAATAAATTAGGATTTGTTTCACAGTTTTAAATATCCCCAGATGTCGCCTGCTAGCTGCTTCTCCTGCCTCCTGTAGAAGCCCTTACTCTGTTTTTGGCTTTTGCTCCTGTTCTTCCAGCTGTACAAATTCTTTTATTGTCTGGATGTCTGGCAGGAAGCAGGAGGAAGTGAACAGAGGCAGCTCCACACTGAACTGATGGGATTGAAAACTCTCAGGCTATATCTGTTTCCTTTAGACTGCCTCAGGTCTTTTTATAGCAAGTTGCAATATTTTCAGAAAATTCAGGATATGCTTTTCTGAGGCAAATAGATAATGCTTTGGCTTTGTTTTATATGTTAATTCTAAGGGTAATATGCAATAAAACAGAACTTGAGCTTAGTCACACAGTTTTGTGGGTCTCCATTACATTCCACTTCAATAAATTCCACTTCTGATTTTGTCATTCCTGGCCTCCAGCTCCCATGTACAACATACAGCTCCTTTGGATACCCTTAAATGTATCCCTCTGAATGTCAAGAGAAGAAATAAGTCACCTTGAAACTCTAGAATTATCAAGGGATGGATTGTAGTATTTTATAAAATTAAAAGTTTAGGTTTTTATTGGTGCCTTCTTATTTTTCTCATTTTTAGAAAGTCCCAGTGAGTTTTGAAGAATTTGTTGGTCTTGGGATTACAAAGTTAGCTAATACCCATGAACTCATTGACAGTGACCAGAGAGCTAGACTTTTAAGTGCCTCAGCTGCCCATCAATGAGCCATTGTCAGAGGTTGGGGTGCTAACGGAATTGGTGGGGGGGGGTGTGTGGGGAGAATGAACTGCCTTCTCTTTAGCTTTGCTATTTGTTTCATAAATCTGGATCTTTCCAGCATTTGCTTCCTGTTTCTTCCTAACTCTGCTATTCAACGTCCAAGAAAAAAAAAAAGGTTTTTTATAAGAAAAGTTTTGAAAACCCATTGAATCACAATGGCAGTTATATTGCCAGTTTGAGAGTGAAATTCTTCATCTTTGGTGGTGGTGGTGGTTGTTGCTGTTGTTGTTTCTAAGAGATTCTGCCACCAGGTTGTGGCTCTCGCTTCTTGCTGGTGTTTCCAGTCGTTGGGTCAGACGTGAGGGGCTGTGTACAGCCAGTGGAGAATTGCCTCGTCTGTATTTTCTGTTGGCCAAAAATCATGATCAACAAGACAGCTAGTTCTGCCCATATGTAAAAATCTTGATTTTAAAAAATATTTTTTAAAATACATTCAACATATCAAGAGAATGGAAAATTCTGGTCTAAGACAAAACTGAAATTGACCGGAAAATGTAAGCTAATGATTTTCCACATATAATCATTTATTTGTGGGTTAAGACATTTCATTTAAAACAGTATGTGATACTTTTATAATAAACTAAATTGTTGTTTCTTTAATATCACTTTTACTGCATGCCAACTTTTCTCAAGAACACAGGTTGAGATCTTATAAACAGCAATCCCTTTTTTAATTTACTCAACGAAAAGTGAAGCTAAAGAACACATTAGGCTTCCAGGTTTCAAAAGGAATACATTAGACTGTTTACTTGGGGATTCTTTATTAAATCAGACTTTTCTCTGTTATGAACAAAGAGATGGAGAGAATGTACAGGTACTTTTATAACCTTTATAACAGAATGTGGTGAACATGAGATGATTAATTTTGCTCCTGGAAGGTTACTATTTGTGCTTACACATAAGAACCCAAGTTAGTCCTTAGGTGCTGGTTATACAGCAGTGAAGAAAATAGACAAAGTTCCTGCTTTCTGGAAGCTTATATCGAAGACAATCAATTTATTAAACAAAACAGACACATATTAGGTCAGTGGGTGGTTAGTCCTGTGGAAAAAAAATAAACAGGGAAGGAAGGATGATTAGAGCCAGGAGCCAGGTGTTGCTGTTGGACTGTCAAGGGAAGGGCTCGTGGCGAAAGTTACATTGGGGCAGAGACCTGGAGAATGAGACATTGTGGGCCATGCAGCTCCCTGGAGGAAGAATATTCCAGGCAGAGGGGCAGCCATTACAAAGCTCTGTGGCAAGTGGCATATTTGAGGAATCCAGTGTGGTGGGAGAGATAGGAGGGTGGAAAATGGGTAAAAGAGCAGAGGAATCATGTAGAACTTCCAAGGACGTAGTATGGACTTGCACGTTGAGCTGGGGAAAGACATGATCTCACTGACCTTTACAAAGGTGCCTTCTGGCAGCCACTCTGCCAGCAAGGTAAGTCAGCAGCTGAAACTGCATGCTCATCTAGCGATCCCTCTCACTTGTTAGCCTAATTTTCTGAGTTGTTTAATTTTTACTGTGCAAGGCACTTCTCCAGAATGTGAAGTGAACATTTCTTCCACTTCATTTGTGCAAAAAACATTAGCTGTCTCGTGTAGTCTGAGTGACCTTCAATAAATTCCGTTTTAACTAAATCATTCAGTACAACTCTTAAAGATAGTTTCATTGTAGAAATGTATTGCATTTTGATTTGCAAGATTTTTTGAATAACTCTGATTATTACTACCAATCTGGAGATAAAAACGAGGCCGTGAATAATGGCCTTTTAAACATATCTTTCTACTTTGCTGCATATGTGATAAAACCCACAAAAGTGAGTACACTCTCCTCTACATTAGGAAACATGGAAGGTGGGGAAACAAAAAATGCTTGTGACTTCTTATGGAACATTATTAATCCAATGATGTGTTTTACATAATGCAGTTGTGAGAAATAGTTTCCCTAGTCATATTCCAAATATTGTGAGGGACAAATAACCACTGATATAAATATGGTAACATAATTGTGGACAAATTATCACATTGTATTCTGCAATGAATTTTATATGAGTTTTTTTTTTTTTTTCTCTCTGTCTTCTGCAATCTGACAGATGTGGATGAATGCCAGGCCATCCCCGGGCTCTGTCAGGGAGGAAATTGCATTAATACTGTTGGGTCTTTTGAGTGTAAATGCCCTGCTGGACACAAATTTAATGAAGTGTCACAAAAATGTGAAGGTAAGAAATCTTATGCTTTGCAGTTGTTGTGAGGGGTGTAGTGGGGGCAGGCAAAACTCAACATTAGAAACAAGCTTGTTTGCAAATTATTCCAAAATCTTTCTGTCTTTGTTATCCCCATGAATGTGTAAATGTAAGATCTTTAACAGTAATAATATGCTTTTGTGCTATTGGACCAGAAAAACCCTGCAGCTTTTTCTACTTTTATAGACCCAAAACAAGAGGTCCATCTGAATCAAATTAAGTATTAAAAACATGAAATATTTTTGAACCAACGTTTGGTTTAAAATGTTCAAGACACATATTTTTGCATAGTTGTAGAGACATGAATTTAAATTTGGTCATTAGTTATCATTCAGAATAATATATCTTCCGAAGTTTTTCGAGTTTAAAGATATGTTTGATTTTGTGCGTGGGGAGGCAGGATTGATCAATCAACCCTTATATTTATGCTCCTAGTATATGTTCATGATTTTCTTTTCTGGGGGATGATAATTGCCTCTCAAATGAAAAGCTTTTAATGTTAGTCAAACAGAAGAGTAATTTGAGATAATTTTTATATTTGCGTTTAGTTTATAGATTGAACTTCTGCAAATATATATAGAGAGGATATGTTTATATTCACCACTACTGCTACTGCTATTTGCTGAAATGAGGCCTGACTTCCAGTTACAGTCATAATTTCTTCGTGAGAGGGGAGCATCTAGAAAATATGTAGGCAGCATTGGACTCTCGTTTCTTTGATGAGTACATGTGACTTACATATAGTAATGTCTGACAATAGTGTAACAGCATTCTCAGGGCTACATCTCTCATCAGGATCAGAAGAGAAAACTTTTTCTTTCATTCTCAACTCACCCCACCTTGAGGTTTCATTTAGATGGATGCATTTTTATTGAAAACAGATGCTGTTGTATTTATGCCCCTAGACTCTAGCAGTGAGTACGTTCTAAGTTATTTGTCTGGGCTGGATAATTAACCTTGTCGGTTGCCACTGTATATCAGACGAGCAAAAGACAGCTTTAAATTTAAGGTGCAATTCATAAATTACATGTAAGACATTTAATGTCTACTTGCCCTGAAACTGAAGAATCTAACTCTGATAGAACTATCTTTATGAGTTGGAGTTGTTTTTAGGTTATAAATCATCATTGAATTTATAATTGTTATTGCATTCTTGAACATGTTATGCATAGTTTTTCGGGATAGTTGTGAAAAAATGTTTTTTTCTAAAGACTTCTTACAAAAAATTTTAAGTTTCAAAGAACAATAAAGTTGACTCTCGATAGGCCAATATATTTTAGAAGTTGTACTGTAGATCTAAAGTTGAAGCCGAGAACGTTGACACTGAAAGGGGCAAAGAACTGAGCTGGTTCCACACTCTACATTATATATTAAGGAATGGTGTCTTGGGTGTATTAAGTGCTCTGTCCGAGGCCATTCAGACAAGACTGCTCAAATTTACCTCTTTAATTCACACTCTGGTGCTTGCTGAGCCATATTACATTGTCTTCTTTCCTAGATGAAAGTTACTATTCTAGAATAGATTTTCAGGCCATATATATACATACACACACACACACACATATACACACACATATATATGCACATTTATA